>NC_134405.1:327581909-327839409 GCF_038048845.1 Mixophyes fleayi | reverse complement strand
TCGATCGTATTGCTTGGATCCTATGGGATGGAATTGATCACTAAACAACAGGATCTCAGCAACTTCACTGACCACTAACATAGGCACAGTTCGGGTGGCGTAATCAGACCGAGTGGCCAGGTCTGCTGGCAGTGTGCCCACAGCGGGTGCAGGGTCATAGGTAGAAGGTTACGCTGAGCTTTACCACTGCGATATGTAAGGACACGCCAAATACCAATATATATCTTAGGAAAAAAAGTTGCCCAAACCAAACTTCGCATACTGCAAATTAAGCATACGTGGCATGAACTCTAATATTTCATCAGTAACTAACTCCTGGAAGGGACAACGCTACCACTAGACACAACATACCCTCTAACCGTCACGATGTAGGCGGGACAGCCCCGATTTGAGGACTCTCTCCCGCCATCCGGATCTGGACAGCTTTGACCCCAACGGTGGAGAAGTTGGCAAATATTGTCGCAGTAAATAGGCACCAGAAATGAGAAGCCGAACACTTGAAATGCGCTAGCAAGCCCCCGGGGGAATGGCTACACCCCATTGTGAAGTGGTCACGTCCCTATAGAGATGTGGACACGCCCTCTGCTCCAAGGCCGCTATTGCCTATGACTCCAGGGTGTAGCAGGGACAGACCTTCATTCTGATTGGTGGAGCCGCCAGCTCCATCACTTTGAGTGGATCTGGCAGCTAAGATATAGGCAGAGAATGATTCCCGGGCCACTCTTGATTTTGTTTAAAACATAACCAGGATTCTCTGCCTGGCTCTCGGATCCACCACTGGGGTAAATTATTCAGCGTCTTGCCTGACACAGGGCCCCCCTCCACACTGAGCGCCAGCCATTGGCACAAACTTCTGCTCATCCGCAAACGCTGCCATACTGCTCTGACATACAGTTCTCAGGCGCTTCAACAAGATACTAGGTGTACTTGCCCCCAAAAAATGGCGCCAGTAAATCCAAAGCAATCAACAAGATAAAAATAATTAGCTAGACATTTATACTACAAAACACTGACTTCAGGACATTATCCTACATTTAAAAACAAGGAACAAAAAAATAAATAAATGTTTCACGTATAAGAGAATGTCTTTCAGGAAGAAACACTAGATTAACATGTAAGATTATACGACAATGCATTTGGAATGTCACCTGACAAAAGGCCACAGTATAGGAATGCGGAATTACAGCTGATACCTGATCTGTAGGCATTGCACAAGAAATGCGTGTCAAGAGGTTTAAAGACTGCACAGTAGAGAGTACTTCCTAACAAACCGTCTAATGCTTCTTAAACAGTCACAACATACACACAGGTACAAGATCTTTATCCAGAAACCGGCTTCAGGATGGATTGTCCACCCACACCTACTTTCACTAATGGTTAGGACAAATGCACAGCTAATCTCCAATGTTACAGGGCTACCTCTGAATTTCACTTTCCAATTTCCTACGGTGTGTGCCCATAGCTCACAAACACATAGTCAGACTTACAAAGCATATGCTGCAGAACTGAACTTCATATAACCCTCACAATAGGGAATACTCAATCGCACGTGGCTCATATCTAACATGGAATATATAACACTAGTCAACGAAACAACACAATTAAAAAAAATCTCCAAATATGAGGCTCATGGTACACCGATTACAACAGATGTTATACAAACAAGATCTATAACATGATCACAAGATTATTTTGCCTTGCCCATTTACTTCAACAACCCTGTTTAACTTAAATATGGGAAATCATTCCCACCACTACGTTCTAAAGTTTAACGGCGCACTTAAAATTCAAGAGAACAACATGACCTATTCCTTGTGCGTTAATGGGCACTGCCAGAACAACCTATTGTACAAAATCGCATCAAAGCGTGCATAAATCCCACCCCACAAGCTCGCTGCCTAGGTGTAATCCTTGATTCACGCCTATCCTTTGTTCCCCACATTGACTCTATATCTAAATCATGTTACATACATCTAAAGAACATTTCCAGAATCCGCACATATCTCACACAAGACACTGCTAAAACCTTAATTCATGCACTAATCATCTCCCGCATTGACTATTGCAATTCCCTCCTTACTGGTCTTCCCAAAAACAGACTCAAACCCCTAAAATCTATTTTACATGCTTCGGCAAGACTGATTTTCCTTGCAAATAGCTATTCCTCTGTTGAATCACTCTGTATGTCTCTACACTGGCTGCCTGTCTTCTACCGAATCCAATATAAAATACTTTTACTAACCTACAAGGCCATCAACAAAGCTGCACCAACATACATCTCCTCTCTTGTCTCAAAATATCTCCCAACTCGGCAACTCCGTTCTGCAAAAGATCTGCGTCTCTCATCCACCCTCATTACATCCTCCCATTCCCGGTTACAGGACTTTTTTCGGGCTGCACCCACTCTATGGAACTCTCTCCCTCGCACAATAAGACTCTCCTCTGTTCTACAAACTTTCAAGCGTTCTCTGAAAACCTACCTATTCAGACAAGCTTATAATATTCCTCAACCACCATCTTAACCTCACTACCTTTAGCCTGTTACACAATTTCACACAAGACAACTACCCCCGGAATAACATTGTTGTGTGACAGGATCATTTAGCTTATGAGTCACCCTACCTTTGCAGTCTGGCTGGGCCAAGATGCAAAATGTATACTTAACCTCTTGTGTCAATCTCCCATTGTCCCATAGATTGTAAGCTTGCGAGCAGGGCCTTCTCACCTCTTTGTCTGTTTTACCCAGTTTGTTTATTAGTTTATTACGTTTGTCCCCAATTGTAAAGCGCTACGGAATATGTTGGCGCTATATAAATAAATGATGATGATGATGATGATGATTAGTTTCCACGCGTTTTTTTATCTATTTTCCCAGGGAATGTGTGTAAAGAAAGAGCACTGACAGGTTCGAAAACCAGGAGGACAAAAAAGAAAACAAACACTTGTAGATCACTGAGCGTCTCTTCCTGCAGTCACTGTGAGAGCACCGTTAAAGCACTTTATGAAGACTGGAACGCCAGAGGCAAAGTGGAGACATTTGTAAACGTCATTTAGCATATTTTAAGGTAAAATTTGCCAAATGACCAGAAAACCCCTAAGGCTCAAGCATTCCAGATAATAGATCACCTGCAACAGATTATGTTAACGGAATCGAGTTGCAAACGGACCCCGATACCTTGAAAAGTCAGGGTTTAGGTAACTAGAGTATCTTTATATGAGATGAGTGTATTAATGTCTAACCTTCACAGTAGAAACCCTTCACCAAGACTTCAAGATTTTGTTACAGTCCATCTCCAAAATAAAAGCTTCCCAGCCTGTATTATGGACTCACCGAGTCACTCTGTGTGGTTATTACCAGGATTATAATCACCATTGGACGGCTTGGAGCTGAGGAACAGTGACGGTCACCTAGACATCGAGTAGCTCCGGAGTGAAATTCCGCCCAGTACGAATGAACGGGGCACCGTAAAATCTCTCCTGGGATAATAGATGATTACTGCCGTAGCCATCATGAAGGTCATTAAAAGGTGACCACGGGTGTGTTGGCAGTATTTTCTTTTCCAATAACTTCCTGCCAACTTTGAGAAATATTAACTAAAACCAACTTCTCCCTTTCCACAGCCAATCACGTGACGTGTCCGTAGGAGAATGATTCTTTACCCCTCGGATTCCCAATGCATGTTTTGGCCTTGTTAAATCTACCTGTTCTCTAAGGAAGGCTCTAACTAAGTTTACACAGGTGAATTACAGGATATCAGAGGGGCTGATTCCAAGTGTAAAAATCTCACAAGGTAAATGCAAGATTTTATTTGGTCATTCCAACCTCACTTTTTTGTAACATGGACTTACACCCCTCTGTGACAGGATCAAATATAATGTAGTTTTATTGATTGCTTTGGACACTCCACCGTCAGTGTTTGCGCTTGTGTGATGTACTCTCCTTTTTCTTCTCGTTGAAATTAATGGTTTTAAGTTTGGGCGATTGGACGCCAAGCTGTAAACGTGGAGTAAAAAAGTGACTCGTAGACAGCAGCCTTAAAGGCGATGGTGCTAGGTCTACGGGAAGAAGCATGTGATTGGAAGAGAAAAGACTGGTAGTGTACTACAGCCATCGATATTAGATCATTTATAATCATTTTATTAATGGCCCAGGAAGTAATGTGTCCATATTTGCTGGTGACACAAAAGTTGTGTACAGATATTAATACAGATCTGTAGAGTTATTCGGTGCAGAAACTTTTAAGCGAAATGGTAAACTGGACTGCGGCATTGCAGTTGAAATTGAATGTAGATAAATGTAGGATTATGCATTGAGGCCATGGTAATAACTGTGATACTTACACATGAAAAGGAAAACAGAGACGGAAGAGACCTGGCAATATTAGCTGACAGAAAGCTGCACAGTCCCAGGAAGCAGCTGCAAAGCCTAATAGAATCCAGGGAAGTCACTAGTTAAGACTAGTTAAGACCATATCTTGGGTATGGGCTAAGGCTTTGAGTACCTCACTGTAACAAGGATATAGGAGAACTTGAGTGGGCTCAGATTCAGCCGACCTCATTTATAAAGAGAGGTTACAAAAACTAGGTTTGTTTACATTGGGTGGGGGGGGTGGACGTCTTAGAGGTGACCTATATAATTGTATATATGTGTATTCAGGGTCAATGCAAAGACTTGTATAATAAACTTTTCATACCAAGGACCATAGAAAGGACAAGGTGTCATCAATTACAAATGGAAGAAGGACTGTTCTATCAGCACAAGAAAGGGTTCTTTACAGTAAAGCTGTATTGAGCGGTAAATTCACTAACAGAATTGGACCAGATGTCTTTCCTAGAGGAAAGGGTGTCTGAAGCAGAGGACATTATGGGTACGATCGATCCAGGGATTTTAACAAACTGCCAATTTAGGAGACTGAAAGAATTGTTTTGTGTTTTTACCTCAGTGACGCTAAATTTGCAATGGTCACACTAGGGGTTATGTTTTCCCTTCCTCTCTGTCTCAACACAATTAGAATTTCTGAAAGGTAGAACCTCATCTAGATCGGTGTCTTTTTTTTCACCTTTAAGTTTCAACGCCTGGGGAAAAGCAAACAAACAGTGACAGATTCATTTCAGACTAAAAACACAAGCAGCGGTAGCTGGCGGCACTTCCTAGAGACAAGGTCAGACATATATTAAACGTCAACTTAAATGTTTGGCCACCTGTCACTAAGAAGCGCATGGACGGTACCGATGGCCGCTAGGTACATTTATTGCTTCTGAAAGGGGTCTTGTTAGAGACATTTAGCCCTTTAAAAAGGAGATACTGAATTTTTATAAAAAGCTGAAAGGTATTTTGGATTATTTTCTAGCAAAACAAATACATACATACATAACCGATATTACACTGAAATACTGATTTCTCCCAGTTTGCATTTTACATATACAGTGTTCTCCCCAGGAAATGTTGCTAGCCGGGTGGGGGCAGTTGTAATACTTTGCTATAATAATGAAAAATGTTGGGAGGTTATTGCCCACACCTGCCAGGACTGGTGGTCAGTGGTCTAACACACACTGCTGGCTGTAGTGCTCACATAGAAGAAATAATGGTTTATTCTATTATAATAAGACTCTGTCGGGCTCCAAGAGCCGGGTGCCAAGTAAGAACATCCAGGGGGAGCACCCGGGAAATAGGTGCTCAGGGGCAAATGCAGGATTTGTAGATAGGGGTTTCTATGCCACACCGCCAGTGGGCGTGGCCAGCATGCTTTGGGGCGTGGTTATCATTTTAGACAGTGCTTGGCTGCTCTCCAACTCTTCCTATCCCCATCATATACACAGGCAATGCTGCGTGCACTACTGTTAGGGGCACACAGCTCTCCCTTTTCGAGCAGAGCTGTGTGAAGCGGGACATACCTCCCAACTGTCCCTACAATCAGGACAAAGTCCTGACTGAGTGTGTCAGAACAGTTGACAGACTGTCCTGCTCTCTCCTACCTGTTCTTGCTGCTTTCAGTACTTGTTGGGGAGAGATGGATGTGAACACTGCAGACAAACGATCTGCACACAAGCTGCAAAGTAGCTGGTTTGGGGGGAAGGGGGTCCAGGCACTAAGAAACCCCCCATCGGTTTGCCTATGGTGCTGGGGAGTACACTACATAAATATTTATATCAGTGGTTCACGTGATATGCCATACAAAATCTCATCACCAGAGCCTTACCACAGAGGGACCATATGACCCTGGCACAACGTTTACATGGCACAGACAAACATTACAGTTCTCAAGTACTCTCAGAATTGGGAGAACCTTCCCTATTACTCAACAAGAGACACCAAACGACAGCTTGCAGTATTTTTGAAATGCAACTTAATATAGTATGCAAAGTTCACTAGACAGACTAAAACACATGCAACAAATTAGATACGGATTGTTAAAATAAAAAAGTATCAAAAAATGCAGCAGATGCAATAGCACGTCGATAAATATATGCATATGTTATTTTTATTTTAATCATGGGCTGTATAATTGTAACTTGGCATAATAATGCCATAGTAAGAGACATGAACTATATTTCAACAGCTTAAGTAAACGTACTGACTTTGATACACATATCTTATCGCTAGGTCATAAAGTTGCTCTTCCTTTGAAAGTGCAGTGGACTTTTCTTGCGTTATTCCTGTATTCAAACTTATTTTTACGGCAGAAGAAAACTGAAACATGATCTATGAAAGGGAAGGAGTTAAAGGGGAAGGAATCGTGATACTCTGAAGGAGAAGTAAAAGTAGTGAAATAACTGGAGCATTTATACATAACTAAATATGCTCTATATCACTGCTCTGGCCTGTCCGCCATGTTAGGAGGGAGGTGCTTCTCTAACTAAATAAGAAGACATTGGACCTAATGTACGACACACAGCACCAATACGGTCCACCGACTCTGCAAAAGCCAAGTCCATTAGTAGAGTGGAAATGACCGTGCACAACAAAGAACGCCCCTAAAAATTCACCCACTACACCCCTTCATATAATTTCAAGAACCTCGCTCTGCAAATCTAGGTAAACCTCTGTGCCATCTCTATATTTTCGAACCATCGGCCATTTTGCTCAGTAGGCACTTTGGTGTAATCCTAGGTCCAGTTGTGAAAATCAAGGTGCGCGATACCCCCCAAAGGAGATCTTGATGTGCACCTGGGGTATTTTGCACTTCGTAAATAAGGCAAAGTGACTGACAGCTGGGCAGGCTTGCTCTGCAGAAATGCACAGTGCGGATTGGTGGATTCATATGCAGAGGCGGGGTCAACGATGTCACAGCAATTCAGACAATGTCCCAATCCCCACACTGGTGTGATGTAGTGGCGGAAGTACCATTGGTTCAGCAGGTGGCGTGCATCGTGGCCCATGGAGATAATGGGGCCCGCTGCATGGCAGATGCAGAAGGTTGGGTGCCACAGTTCCCTCCTCCCCCACCCCCTCCCCCCGGGGCCCACAGCTCACTAGTTCCGCCTCTGGTGTGATGACACCTTGTAGGTGGGGCTTGGCAAGGATAAAGTTAATGATAGTAATGATTGGCGGGGCTTATACAAAAGTGGGAGGAGTTTCACCAAGAGGCGGGGCATCCTGGTCGTATCGGGCAGGGTCTTGGGCAGATCGAGGGTGGGGCTTATTTTGTCCAGATTTCGTACAATTCCCCCTTTTCACTTTATTGCATCCCATACGTTTACTAGGGATCTATATCACTGTGGCACTGCATGACCAGTATTCATTATGAGGCACTGATAGCCTTCTCCTCGATCAAAATGGCTGCCTCCACTCTGCAACAGAGCCTGAATTTGTATGACTTGCAATGCTTGCTGGGAAATTTTACTTCAGCGAGACATGATAAACCACAGGTTGCCTATACCTGGTCTACTGTGCAGATATCATACTTACCTACTCACAATTTCCGAATTTCAATATTGTCATCCATCCCCACCCCCCGCTATGCAATGCAGTGAGTCTCAGTATTTCATAGCAGGGGGCAGGGCCACGGTGACTGGATGCGTCACCACGCCCCCTCCTGTGTGTTATATTACAGATGCGTGAAAATATTACTCCAATTATTATTTTGCAGTGTCAGAGAAGATTACATTTGAGAATGTCCTGGTGTATTCCAAAGCTCTCAACATTTTAAAATCGCTAAATTGTGACTTCCATTTGCTTGTTTAAAGGTCAAGCATAGAAAAAAAATGTTTAATCATCGACTACAAATAGGCATTCAGTGAATTATTTTTTTTCTACAGGAAAGGTGTTATTTTGCTATTCATAGCACTTCAGTTATAATACCACCAATAAAAGTCGATACATTATGTATAAATCATATTTCTCTGTATTAAAATTCTTATGTCATGCTAGATTACATAACCTCAAATATTTTAACTCCTGCCTCCCACCAAAATACTGCCCCGTGTTACACGCTTATTGACAGGAAGTCTTGTTTGCAAAGAGAAAAGGCCTCCCCCATGGTCATAGGTGTATAATATGTTAACCATACTTACCTACTTTTGAAGGCAGTTGTCTGGGAGGGGGTCTGTCGAAGGGGCGTGACCACGCTGTCAATCTTATGTCATTTCGGCCAATCGCAACAGGGGGTGGGGCCACAACGCTGCATTTAACCCCGCCCCCACCCATCTATAACAATGGAGACAGCTGGATCCGGGATTTTTGCCTGCTCTCTCAGGAGTCCGGGAGAACTCACAAAAATTTGTGAGTCTCCCGGACATTCCGGGAGAGTAGGCAACTCTGATATTAACAGAATGAACATTATACGGCATCTGTTGTCACAGTACAAATTTAGGAACTGGAAAAAGGTCTTCTAACTAGTACAAAAAATGAGTTTATCTGTAAATAAATACTTTAACGAAGGAAAAAAAAGAGTGAAAGTCTGTATTCGTGAGGGTGGTCTTCTCCCCGGAATCCAGGAGCACCCCCTACCCCCCCCCCCCCCTGATATTCGATTGCCTCAATGTCTTTCCAGGAGAGTAGCTAAAGGAAATGTGAGATGTTTATCTCAATGTAGATGTTTATAATAAACGTTTTCTTATTATTAAAGAAAAAAAAAAAACTAATTTGTTCACTGCAGGTAGAATGTGCCTGAAATATTATAGTCATTATCCCTAATACAGGTTTAAAATCACAGAACAGCTAAGTCTGCAGGGAGGTTATTATAATGGATGTAACCGATTTGTGGCTCAGCTACTGAGCATCCAATGGTATAAATATTCCAATTACAGATTGCTGCTGGTAATGGGACCCTTTCTGCTTGTTTGTGCAGTTAACCAGATAGAAATGCAATAAATTTCTATGCTCACAGAATATTACTGGGCAGAACCAAAGCTTTGTGTTCAGTTATCTGCATTACAGCAACTGAGAACCTTTCTGCTGTTTATGTATAATTTTGGCCTCCGTTTATTCACCCATCTGGAAGTTTACTCTTGTGCGGGCTGCAGAGGTTTCTCAGTACGACCAGTGCATTTTTGTCATAATTCTCTAGCTTTGTATTATTTTGGGAAATGGGAACGGAAAAGCTTAGCAAACAAACCCGCAGCTAACTGAATTCCCCTCAATATGTCTACAGTAGGTGGGTGTGAGATGAAGGGCCAATCAGGAGCCACAATGTCCATGATTGGTCCTCCTGCACACACCACCATCCGTAGGGTTGCAGATTCCTGCTTTTTGGGACTGTGAGACAAACTAGATATCCCCAGAAAAAAATGGTTTCATGGAGAAGCTTCCTGCAGATGTGACACCCCTGGACAAGAGCACACGGATCAGGAATTTCCATCTCTGAGCTCCAGGAGTGCCGTCGGTCTCTGTGGAGTTTCGACCCCCTATGGACTGGTAATTTCCATGAGGGAAGTTCTATTTGGGGAAACTGTGGTTGAGAAGCTTACGGAGCAATGGCCTGACCAAGTGACCGAACATATCGTTAGGTCAGAGACTTCTAAATCAGTCTTGAAGACCAGATCCAGTGAGTGAGCAAACAAGACTACCTGAGCGAGACCCAGAATTGGCCATTGTGCAGAGAAGTTCTCGAGCAAAGTGGCATGGTTCATCATCAATCCAGACATTGAAATCCACCAAGCCAAGTCAACGTTGGCGCTCCAGGACTAAATTCGGCAATAAAGCCTGCAGTTTGTTGCAGAAATACCATCCTATCTCCAGGTGAACACGTTTTGACCACCGAGAGGACCTCAAGGTTGAGAAGCCGGGTACTGTTTTAAAACAGACTGCCACCACCTCATCTGCGTTTTTATTTTCAGCAGTGGACCACCAAATAATTGGTTTGGACCGCAGCTTCTAAAATATAAAATAGGAGAAACGTTTTCACCAGGGGAAGCAAGTATCTGAGATACATTGGGGATCCATGCTAGATCTTATATTTCCAAGTACGTCAGCAGTCCTCTTCCTTATGGACCTGGCTTCACATGGGCGCAGTTCTGATAGGACAGACCAGCAAGGTTGGGACACGGTTCTGTCCATTAGTGTGATATATTTTTCTCTAAACACTAGGCTGCATCACTCCTCTCTCTAGAAACGGATGAGCAGGATGTTAGATTCTGGTCGTCCCTGTCCATAGGCAGACCGAGGGGGGTTCCTAGTGCCTGGAAACCCCCCATACAAGCCTGAGGCTCTGTATAACTGAGGTGGGCTGGACCCTGCCTCCGTTCTGCTTGAAAAGGGAGAACTGCGTGCACCTAACAGTAGTGCACGCAGCATTGCCCATGTATATTAATAGGAGAGAAAGAATTGGAGAGCAGCCAAGCACTGCCCCAATGCATGCTGGTCACGCCCACTGGCGCCGTGGTGTGGAAACCCCCCTCTACAAATCCTGCATTTGCCTCTGCCCTTTAAATCAGAACCTTTACTCAGTGTTTCCCAATCTTTCACAGTGATATAATCTAACGGCAAATATAAATCTTAAGACCTAGTTCAACACTCAAAACGGCTAGA
This sequence comes from Mixophyes fleayi, assembly GCF_038048845.1. Taxonomy (NCBI): domain Eukaryota; kingdom Metazoa; phylum Chordata; class Amphibia; order Anura; family Limnodynastidae; genus Mixophyes; species Mixophyes fleayi. The sequence continues at coordinate 327,828,440 of NC_134405.1, read as the reverse complement.
GGGGACCATATACAGGACCACTAAAACTAGTATACACAGGAACACTTAATAATATTCACAAATATGAAACTAATTATATTTGAGAAAATGTGTCAATCACACAGACTCACACTCAGTACATGTAATGTCAATGTCTGGGAATTGTACATATCATCATCGTTTATTTATATAGCGCTACCAATTCTGTAGCGCTGCACAGAGAACTCATTTGCATCAGCCCCTGCCCCCATTGGAGCTAACAGTCTAACACAGAAAACACTAGTGTTAATTTTGTCAGTAGCCGAAAACCTACCAGTATGTTTTTGGAATGTGGGAGGAAACCCCACGCAAACACGGGGAGACCATACAAACTTCACACAGATAAGTCCCTATTGCCTGTGTATATGAATAAAGGAGTAGTTTATGTTTAGTTGACCTTTAAGATTTGAGGACAACAGACATATACACAAAGACCGTCTGTACAACTCGAAAAACAACCCAATACATTAAACAAATACCAACTTTCAACACATTTGCTCGAAAACCATTATGTCAAATTTTAAGTACAAAACCTTTAAAAAATAATTATAAATATAGAGCAGGCCCAAAATTAAACAACGTGTTAAATAGCAATAAAGAAATGTACCTCGACACCATGGCAGGATTGCAATAAAAGTTCTGCGTGGTTCTTGTGGAAGATGACCCTACGTTAATACAGCGACCAGTATCTCCGAACAGTTCTTGCTGTGAAATGTTTTAGCACAATAAACATTTTCTTTAGAGAACTGTACTTCCTATCTTTCAGCCACACACAGCATGTTCTATTAATAGGCAAAACCAAAATGCCAGGATCAGTTTTTTTTTTGTTAATTCATGACTTGCGCCCCAGCAAAGATTATATTACTCCGTTCAATCAGATAATCTGGGGGTCCCAACAGTTCTATAATGAGTGCACTCAATGTTCCAACATCACTTAGAGCAGCATCTTGCTCCTCGGTGATTGGGATCCGAATAGACCGACACAAGGGAGTTTTGTCAGCTCTTCCTGCTAGTTCTATAGTAGAGTTATTAGGAACCTTTAGTAAAATCTCCTGCAAGTGTCCCAAGAACAGTGGCTGGTGCCATATCTATTGCTTTGATCAGCGCCACCTAGTGGGCAGATTGTCAAATGAGATGTTAAATTTTAATGGTCTCAAAAAGGGGAAAAAAAAACAACTTTCTACAACTTGGGTGTAAGTTTAAAGGGAACAGATCAGGGATTCTTAATCAGTGGGTGGAACCCAGGACATGGGTCACATGCTGTTTAGGGGGTGGGACAATATGGTTAGAGATAAGATTATAGTCATAGAACAACCATACTTGCCTGGTATGAACGTTTACACCAAAGAGCAAGAAATTGCAATCATATGTGGCTCAGGCTATGATGAAACAGGATTAACATTATATAGTATATTGGGCAACACCGTGGCTCAGTGGTTAGCACTTCTGCCTCACAGGGCTGGTGTCAAGAGTTTGATTCCCGACCATGGCCTTATCTGTGTGGAGTTTGTATGTTCTCCCCATGTTTGCGTGGGTTTCCTCCAGGTGCTCCGGTTTCCTCCCACACTCCAAAAACATACTAGTAGGTTAATTGGCTGCTATTAATTTGCTCTTAGTCTCTGTGTGTGTGTGTGTGTGTGTGTGTGTGTGTGTGTGTGTGTGTGTGTGTGTGTGTGTGTGTTAGGGGATTTAGACTGTAAGCTCCCATTGGGCAGGTACTGATGTGAGTGAGTTCTCTGTACAGTGCTGCGGAATTAGTGGCGTTATATAAATAACCGATGATGATAGTATACTATAAATATATCGGTCACCTATTCTAACTGCGGGCAGCCATTGTGTTTTCATGTTAAATATTTAATTTGCTTGGAAGAAATATCATCTGCGATTACATGTTTAGAAATACCTTTCATCTCCCACAAAACCCCGTTGTTGTCTGCAATGTGAGGTCTTTTCTATGATTTTTTTTATCATTAATATCCAAGCCCAACAGCTTAAGTCAGTCCGTTATATAGACCTTCAATAAAGGCGACCTGTCCAGATTCATTTGTTACCCCTCAGTGCATTTCAACAAAAGACTATTCTGCACTGACTCTGAGTTACAAATACCATCTTCTGAGTGCCGAACATCTACATCAGTCTTATTACTGCCAAGTGTACCACCCTCCAGCCATGTCTGACCTCTGTGTGCGTTTTTATTTTATACTCCATTCATATATTTAACAATTATTTAAATCCATGTTACTAAAGGTCAACTGAATCCATCAAAATATCTAAAAATCTTTACAGAATGTTCAGTTATATTGTTACAATGTAACAATGAGATAATGTAACAAGAGAAAATCTCTCTCTAACTTGGACGGATGTTTAGATAACATAGGACAGAGGTTCCACGATGTTTAGGGGATAGGAAGAAATTATCCTCTTTTTTTTGGATCATCTTATTCTGTAGAAAACGATATCCTAATATGTTATTAATGTTTTGTACAAATATTTAATTTAGAAACTATACTAATACAAGTTAACCCGTGCATGATACTCATGCATTCTAGTCAAATCAAGCTACTTAAGGTGTTAAAAAGGTTCTTGACATGCATTTGGGCCATAGCCCAGGCCTCCTCAGGGGAAGAGCGTTACTTCCCGACGTAAGCGCCCTTTTTTAACGTGGTTTTGTCCACATGTCACCACCTCATCATTCTTCTCCATTACCTCATCCTTCATTTTCATCGCCACATCTATCCAGATGTCTATCCAGACACCAGGATCTCTCTCAGCGGTCCTGAGTATCACACTCCTCTCACTCTGTCACCCCCGGCAACCACCAACCACTCCCCACTGTCACCCCCGGCAACCACCAACCACTCCCCACTGTCACCCCCGGCAACCACCAACCACTCCCCACTGTCACCCGCGGCAACCACCAACCACTCCCAACTGTCACTTCTCCTTCAAGAAATATATATATATATTTTTTTTAAATCTTTATAAACACTTTTAACAATTAACAAATTAAATTAACAAATTAAAAACATCTTAGTATACCAAATTTCAGCCCTTTCTGAATTTTTTTTCCCACACACACTAAGAATTTAGTAGGTCAGTGTATCAGTGTATAACTCCGCCCAGCAGGTGGCGCTGCAGCTTGGTTTTATTTTTTCCACACACAGACAGACTAACACACGCCACTAGGCATATATATATATATATATATATATATATATATATATATATATATATAACACATTTGTAGATAGCCATGAAGCGAGAAAAAACGGCTGTTCCCAGAGCTGATGTGTAGACTACCACTAAAATGTGGACTGCTCCCAATTACAGACCTATCACAGATAGTAAAATAAAATTTAGTGTGTATATGGCCCTATTATATGACGTTACTACAGTATTATATTCTCTGCAGAGATCTTCTTGAAGAATGCTGTTTTCTGGGGACTGTACATTAGCACAATAGGGTCCTATGTCCGTGAAAAGATGATTAATAATGAAAAACTGCAGATAATAAATATTTCTCAGCTATTATCCCTTCCCTGAGTTAATTTGACTCAATATAAAAATGACTAGCAATTCAATTACTTAAATGGGGTCCCTTTCATCCTCAGGTGACTTGCGTTTGCTAAAGCTTTTCTTACATTGTATTTTTCAATCTGGCTTTTGGTTTTGTACTTCTACCATCAGTCTCAGAATACAACACAGAGCTGATTCTGCATTTAACGTGGAGAACTATTCAGAGCTTTATTATACGCCAGGGCAATGAAAATATACTGGTTAATACATACACATGGATGAAAAGCACAGACGGAAACTAGAACGTTGCAGGAGGGTACGCACAAGCCAATTAGATAAAGTAATCTGAAGGCGGAATCTCTGCAGCTCTGTCTACAAGAGCATTTATGTCTCTGTCTGACGGGGGTTCAGTTCACTGACTGCAGGAAGGTATAGTCGATTATTATATGTTCTAGAATCCACAGGATAGAGCACAGAGGAACAAACTTGGCTCTACACCCATGTGCAGAGAGAACCTTTGGGATTTGCTACAGGAATCAATAACTGTGTGCTATCAGACTTGGCATCCTATACACGTATCTCAGATCTCTGCGTTCAGACTGAGCGGAGCACAGATGCACTTCAGTTCCAGCAAATAATCAAGTATTAAATAAACTGTTCAGGAATCACCACCGTGCAGACTATCTGCTAATTTAGGAGCACATGACCGTTATTGGTATGATTAATGACCATGTGTTAAAAGCACCAGCACCACATAGAATTGTTTTTCTTTAAATAGCAATTTAAAGTTCTTTTAAAGCATCCGAGAGTAATTTTTCTTAGCTATTCCCCTACAAATCATTATCCCCATTGCAAACGCTCTGGTTAGCAAACAAAAATGACTGCCAGACACAGACACCATCAGTCTGCTACACAGGCTCACAGCTCTCAGCATGTCATGTGATGGTAAGGGGGAGGAGGAAGTCACAATGGAGACAGAGCTCAGGAGGGAGTTTCATAGCATCTCTGATCACTATGTGCCACGTGACTGTGGTTGCCATGGTAGTCCAGAATTATAAATCATTCATGGCAGCATGAAGAAACAAAAAAATAAAATAGAAAGGCAAAAATGGTAAATACCAACATTCTTCTTATAGCCACAGTGGTTTACTCCAAGAAAAACACAACTGTTTTTACATGGGACTGCTGGTTTAATTGCAAACTATGCAAATGCATCTAAAATTCAATATTTATTATTAATACACAAGGCCGTTGAGAACCTTGGGTCCCAGTGCAGCTGCTTCTTGCCCCCTACCCTCCCCCCCCCCCCATTCTGGGGTGTGGAAACGTGGACCCCCAGGCTGCACGAACTGACCAATAGAAAGCTATTTATCTGAGCAGTCACCTCTCCCTACCCACAATACAACTCAGCTGTGGTGGCGGATAAGCAGTGAGGTGTCTTCCTATTTGCCCCCATCATTATTCGGCACCCTCCAGTCCCCAAACGAGGCCCTCAGTCCATGACCTCTCCTCCCTCCTGTAAGTAACATATTTATGATCAGTAAGTTCTTATGCGACCAGTTCAGTGTTCAGTCGGAAAACTAGTTCCAGAACGTGTGTGCGAGATCGGGTTAATTGAGGAAATCATAAATTGGTTCAGCACAAAAGATGGCTGCCTCCACTCTGAAAGTCCTTTTACTTTATTTGGCACAAAGAAACTTACAGCATACATTTTAAAGAACTGATCATTAAAAGGCAAAATGTCACTGGTTTTTTTATACCAAATTCAGCATGACCTCTCCCATCAAGTATTCAACAGACTTTCCAAGGACAAAGATTATACAAAATACCAAAGCAGATGCCTGAACACTGGGCTGTAACTGACATTCTGAAACAATTAACCATCAGCGAGAAAACTGCTGAAATAAAGCAGTTTAATGCACTGAGTCAGAATTCAGGGTGGTTCCAATAGAAGTCCCATGATATCTGACCAGAGTGCTTTGTAATTCCTAAGTCTAATCTCACATGAGCTCTCTGTCCAACAAACACTAGACGGTTATAAGTGGATTGGTTGCTATGGGTTACAGCACATTATTTCCGTTTCCACCATTATTAAGGTAGCCCATTTAAACTAATTTTCAGGTGTTGTAAAGGAAATTATATATCCTATTTACAACTGGGGCCTTTCACTTTTAATGCTCACTAAACACATGGTCAATGTTTATTGTGTACACAGAATGTGCATTATCACCACAGTTGAATGAATTCCTCATTGAGGACGGCCATGTTTGCAAAAAGAGTCCAAAATATACAAAGTCTTCCATTGATAGCAGCAGCGCCCCCACTGGCGAGGAGTGTGAATTACAGTCACTTCCTCCAACAAGCCGCCAATTTCAAATGTCCCAAACAACAGAGCAAGGAAATCATTGTCCAGCTGCTGGGGATCTGGAAGTCCTGCTAGCCAGAGAGCAGGAGGATCCCTAACTACCTCAACCCAACAGTAGGGGGGGCTAAACATTTGTGCACAATTAAAATAACACAACAAATTTCACTTTATACGTGCGGATATTAAAGTTCACCTGTCACGTACACTGTGTGAAAACATCAACCAATATTTCAGAAAAATGCAGCGTCAGTGAGGCACTTCGCGACTGTGAGGTCACATGAATATTACATACTTGCCAACTTTTCCTCGTTGGCATCAGGGAGATCCCGGGGGAGGTTGGCGTACGGGGCTTGACGAATCGCATAATTTTGGCCCTGCAGCCTAAACAATTGACGCAGGGGTGGGGCTAAGATGACGCGATACTTGCATCTCTAAGCCCCGCCCACCACTTATCTATAGCTGGGGCGAAAACCGGGAGGTTGTCCTGCTCTCCCGAAAGCCCAGGAGGTCTGCCAGAAATGCGGGAGTCTCCCGGACATTCCGGGAGAGTAGGCAACTATGCGTTAAAGAAAAGCAGCTAATGAATCTCTAGAGACTGAAGTGTCTTTTACATTTCTGTCTCCATTACTGGAGTCATGTTGTCTTACCTGTCAGTCTTTGATTAAATCTTGGTCTCCATGAAAATGGCCACCTCCATAGGCATCAATGCATGGACATAGGACACAATTTCTGAACAGTGTCATCATGCCACAGATGGCGAAGCCAACCACGTCTTGTACTGGCTCAGTATCAGGGAGAATGCCAGAAACCACATCTTGTACTGGCTCAGTATCAGGGAGAATGCTAGACTCTTCAGGGAGTGAGGGAGATCACCCCTAATTCAGAGAGAGTTGGCAAGTATGGAATATTGGAGGAGCCCACAAAACTGCCACTAGCACTTCCCGTAGGATCTATTGTGAGGAGTTGATTCCGAAAGGAACAAGGCACGACAATGGCAGAATGTTGGTTCAATCAGTTACTTTTAAACAGAGTGACTCTGAGATGAGAGTACCGCTGTTTGGCTCATCAAGAGATGTAATACATACTTACCTACTTTCTTCGGCTCTCTTCCGGGAGCCAGCCAGTGGATATGGGCGTGAGGGGGCGGGGCGGCCAAAATTGCGTCATTTCGGTGTGACGGCATGATGCAAATGCGTCATTTGACAGCGGGGGGCGGGGCCAAATGCCGCGATTCACCATGAATCGCGGCGTTTGGGATCTAATTCTGCCCACTTCACTAGGAAGTGGGGCACTTCCTAGCGAAGTGGGCAGAATTCGGAAGATTGCCACACTCGCCCGGGAGACTCTCGCAAAATGCGGGAGTCTCCCGGACATTCCGGGAGAGTTGGCAAGTATGATGTAATATCATGCATCTACTATTGATAAGTATTGTCCCTTTAAAGAAAAGTTCATGCTTCTATTAGATAGATTGGAGATATTACAGCAACTGCTTGGAGATTAATGAACAGTTTATACTTTTTTTTTTTTTTTTGCATATGTGTTTTAAAGAGGTCATGTGACCAGGTCCTCTAATGCAGAAAGACTCTCTGACCAAAATGCTCTGTCCTTGATGAACAGGATTCCAGGGGAACACCCCCATTTTTTTTGTTGCTTAACTTAGAATGCACAATGCAATAAAAATAAATAATCAAGAAATACAATATGCAAAATCAAGGCCAGCAGGCCTGTCCCCCAAAAAGTGCCATACTGGGACAACCTTTGCAGTATCACATCCTTAAAAATATCACATGACACGATTATGCAACAGAATCACACAACTTACAGCTTCTCATTACAGACAGTATCTTGAAAGTAGACATAATACAACTTACAATACAATATTCGGAGATGCATAAAAAAAAAATCATAGCAAAAATCATGGAAAGTCATTCACCCCCCTACACACACCCAACCACGACAGTGTAGATGATGTGGGTACCCAAATGCACCAGGATGGAGCCACACATTTTAATGCTCACAACATAGCACTTCACAGTGATGTAGATTATATATAATATAAAGGATTGGGTCTAGAGGCAAACAAAGCACTTTATTGTTATCCAACAGATCTGTAGTGTAGAAAAGAATGCAAAGCATGCATTCATCATCCCAGAAGACCAAAGCTTTACCAGCCTCCTACACTAGGATCAGGGACAAACAAGAGCCGAGCCTGAGGGTGGGAAGGGGGACGGAGATACCAGTTCTCATCCCTTCCCGGGGAGGGGACACAGCAATAAGGCTGACACTGGATTTAATGCTCCACTGCCTGAAAGTTTAGAGCAGGGGCTGCAAAATGCAGCAAAAAGCTGAATGCAGGACCTGGGGACACAGGAGATTTAATCCTGCAGCAATTGGAGACATCACTATGCTTACAAAGCATTACAAGACAACTGTATTACACTGCTAATTCCACCTCAACCCTGGAAGGACCAACCAGGTACAGTAGCACATTGATTGCACCAATAGTAGCACAACAAAGAGATTTGGTGATGAAGCATGCAATTACCTACATTAGACCCATTTTTTTTTAGCATGATACAATTCACACTGTACTGCTGGCTTTCCTGTATCATGTCCTCCATTAAAATAACAAATGGGGGTCTTTGCAGAATAAATAATACACATCATTATATGTTGTTCATTTATTTTTTTGCTGTTTTTTTCTTTAAAAGCCCTGTATTTTTGGCATCAGCAATGCATGACTTACCTTGACAGGAGCAGGATGCAAATATAATGTCTCTGGGAGCAGCCACCTGCACAACAGACTCCTAGCTCTAACCCCTGGACAGTCCTATGCTCACCTCATTGCAGGACACAGTACCACACACTCCAGTCTCCCCTCTACAGCTTTTTCCCCAGCTCTCTCCACATTCCAGTGGGGAGGGAACAGATGGCAATCTCCTTGGTAACTGGCCCCAGCAACTCTATTGGATGACTGTGGCTCCAGCCTATTGGGCAACTGTTCCTTTTCTCATTGTCCCTGCTCTTTGCAAAATTTCTTAATGAAGGGACAAGCTGCTCCCAGCAATCCCCAGGCACTGCTGACAGGTGCTGGGGGTTTTTGTTTTTTTATGTTATTTAAGCAGTGCAGCAGTTTGCAGCATTAAAAGACTTAAAGGAGACCGAACAGATCAATCTAAAGCAGGCAGAAGTCGTGGCAAGAATTGTACCTTCTGTAATACCCCTGCAGAGGGAGGAACAGGACGCAGCATGAGCAAAATAGCAAAAGAATAAAAACCCCACTAATTCTTATGAAACCCTATCTATGCGTATGGTCAATGTGTCTATAGTAACATAACTTTCCACTGGAATATAACCGAGTAATTTACAGGTAAAAGAGAAATTGTACTGTGCAGTCCAGGGGCAAACGCAGGATTTGTATAGAGGGTCCAGCCACCTCAAGCATTCAGTAGCCCAGGCTGGGAGGGGGTTTCCAGGCACTAGGAACCCCCCCCCCCCCTCGGTTTGCCTATGTAGTCGGTAGCGTATTTTGTGTGATACCGCACTGGGCATGCCCAGGACCAGACATTGTGCCAACGAGTGCAGCTACAGGCAATTCATATCCGCACGCAATGGACACGACTGGCTGCCACATGAGAGGCGGAACGGGAGGAGGGAAAGGACGGTCTGACATTGGTCATGTATAGTAATAGCGTTCCAGTGCAGACTGGTAGTGATGAACGGCGAGGCATTGTCTTTGAATTAAATACCACACATGTGTGTGTGTCACTAGCAAACACATAGCAACTGTATGCAACTAAGATATATTCTATAAGCTCACAGTATGTACTGTGTGCACTGAAGTAATCTATGCAAATCTAAAAATGTATATTTGAAAATATTTCTTTTTACATTATTATAATGTTAATAGTTATTATTTTAATTTATGATAAAAAGTTTTATGCATTCTCATGTGACCTTTTACTGAATAGATGTACGTGCGCATACTACAGTCTGTTCTGTGCGTCTTCATACGCAAGTAACGTTTAGACAGAGCGTGTAACCGCAGTCAAATCGGAACGTATCTCGAGATACGCTTGGAATTGGATACGATGAGGGGGGGGGGGCTGCACACAAGTTGCATTGCTCTTTTTAAACACGTAACTTACGCCCAATTTACATTTGGATGTGAATTAGGTCCTATGTTATTATATCCTATGTATAGATTGCTCGGTACCACATCTCTCGTCCTGAATGCTGGAGGTAATTCTATATCTCAGCGTCTGTTTGCGATCTGAATACTGCACCAATGTAATGAAGGTGAGCGAAATGTACTATACTTATTATGTGGTAGGTTGTAGTGCTTTAGAGTTAGGCTGTACTTTGTATTACACCTATAGACTGCAAGTTCTAGTAAGCAACGCAATCTATAGCACAATGTATGTTTACGGGGAATTCAATTTTCTGCGTTACTGTAAAAAGTAACGCGTCCTGCGCACTAATACCGACATTACGGTAACAGTGCGCGTAATTATCGTGAATACGGTAATTTCAACGCCAGCTTTTTGCTTGCGAGCAGAAAGCAGGCTTGAAATTACCGTATTAACCGTATTAGATTTAACGCCGCGTTAGTCGCGGCTGAATTAAATTCCCCCCTTTGTATTGTGTTCCTTCTTATGCAGCCAAGACAAATATTTGGACACATTATAAATAAAAATAATGCTAATAATAAAATATTATTATTATTATTATTATATTATTATTTTTATTATTAATAATAAAAAATGCATTTTCTCAACAATAAAGTGACTGGATAATACATGCATGAGCTTTAGTGATAATTTTATTTCCGTCCACCATACATAGATTCTGATAAATGATAATGATAACCTGGTACCCAAAACCCCATATCGCCCTATCACAGCCCTATACATGTTATATATATATATATTTTGCATATATTTGAGTGTAGCCATATAAATCACTATATGTTATAGAGGAATCTCATTTACAGGGGTGTAATGCTGGATGCCTAAAGGTTACTGCAATCTGATTAAACCCGTATTAAGTGGCTCCGATGTCACTAAATCATTCTATAACGTGACAGAGTGATGGATGTGCTGGTTAAGATTAAGTGGTGAATATAGAATACGCAGACTTAACACACATATCTTATCATTCTTATAGAGACTCTTGGCACAAACCTACATGAAAAGGAGGCCGTTTAATATGAAGATAAACAATATAGCAGCACCCAGTAGCAGTTTAGGATATAAAATGAACTATTCCTGAGGCAAGAACGTGGAGCAAGCTTGAGAGAATATTAATGTTATTTTAAAGAAAACAAAAAACATACTTGGTCAGCTTTAAAGTGCACGTCAGCTACACACAGCGGTGGCAGACATTTTGTGGGTGGAGCAAGTATTCATGAGCATACAGCCTTATCGTTTCACTGGAAACCATAAATGACCTACCTAATGCCCCTTGGAGTGTATGATTTCTATATTTTATTATTAATGCACTGGCGTTCTAAAGCTGTGTCTATGCTCAATGCACCTAAACACATCTAATAATAGTAAACATTCTATTCTAATTTTCCATACCCATTTGTATGTGTACAGTCATGGCCAAAAGTTTTGAGCATGACACAAGTATTGGTTTTCACAAAGTTTGCTGCCTTGTTGCCAGATGTTGCTATGGTCCACTGAAGTAAAATTGCAAGCATTTCACAAGTGTCAAAGGCTTTTCACAATTCCATTCAGTTTAAGCAAACAGTCAATATTTGCAGTGTTGACCCTTCTTTTCGAAGAACTCTGCAATTCACCCTGGCATGATGTCAATCAGCTTCTGGGCCACATACTGACTGATGGCCGCCCATTCTTGCCTAATCAATGCTTGGAGCTTGTCAGAATTTGTGGGTTTTTGTTTGTCCACCCCCCTCTTGAGGATTGACCACAAGTTCTCAATGGGATTAAGGTCTGGGGAGTTTTCCTGGCCATGGACCCAAAATTTGGATGTTTTGATCCCCGAGCCACTTAGTTATCACTTTTGCCTTCTGGCACGGTGCTCCATCATGATGGAAAAGGCATTGTTCGTCCCCAAACTGATCTTGGATGATTGGGAGAAGTTGCTCTTGGAGGATGTTTTGGTACCATTCTTTATTCATGGCTGTGTTCTTAGGCAAAATTGTGAGTGAGCCCACTCCCTTGGCTGAGAAGCAACCCCACACATGAATGGTCTCAGGATGCTTTACTGTTGGCATAACACAGGACTGATGGTAGCGCTCACCTTTCTCTAGACAAGCATTTTTCCAGATGCCCCAAACAATCTGAAAGGGGATTCATCACTTGGGTTACCATTTGGATAAAAAGATGATGTGGTTTAGTTTTCCATTAATCCTAAATTGGATTAATGAGAACCATCCCCAAGCACGCCATCTTTACGTAAACTGATTTATTTCCTAGCAGAGCTCCTCCCATTCATTTTAATAGTCCATTAATTCCACTGTGGTCTCTACATTCTGGAAACCCCATTGAAACAAATGGGATAAGCTCTGTTCTGCTAGTGTCTGGACTGAGCACATCCAGCGTATATCAGCTGCAGGTGAACCACATTTAAAACTCATTCAGCTTTCTCCGGCCTCCCGATGACCAGGAACCTGCTTGGATCACTTGTATAACCATTGTATATGTATTAAGTGGTTATACTCTTCATTGTGGTCTATGCTGATCCTCCTTCTTCCGTGCACAGCGGCCGGTGTAGACCACTGTATCAGAGTGTGCATACATCAATCTTCATGCATAAATTATTACAGGCGAGACAGTCTCACTTTTAACAATTAGACGTAATGTCATGGAGGGTAACTGTACTCCTCAGCTCACGACTGCTAGTCGGGAGATCGCGGGTGTTAAACGGGCGGGTCTGGAACTGTGGTTCAGCTACGTGGGCCAATTGCACATTGTTTTTAAATTTTGTGCGTCAATAATCTATTACTTATATATTATAAGTATTTAACCATGGGCTAAATTATGGTGGAATTACTTTTGTTTTAAATATCTTTTTCTTTCTTTTTTTTTTTTTTTTATAAAGACCCCATACTTATTTTCTGGCTGACGCGGGTCAGCAGCCTATTAGGACCATTTTAAAGGGGGCAAAAAAAATGCAGGTAGCCCGGTGACCCCGCCCATGGTAGCCCAGTATGGAACCTGCCCCCCCCCCCCCCCCTGTAGGCAAACCAAGGGGGGGTTCTTGAGGCTGGAATCCCCCCTCCAAGCTTGGGGCACTGTATAATTGAGGTGGCTGGACCCTGCACCCGCTTCACACAGCTCTGCTTGAAAAGGGAGAGCTGCATGCACCTAACAGTAATCCATGCAGCATTGCCCATGTATATTATGGGGGTAGGAAGAGTTAGAGAGCAGCCAAGTGCTGTCTAAAATTATAGCAACGCCCCCATGCGTGCTGGTCTTGTCCACTGGTGGCGTAGTGTGGAAACCCCCCTCTATAAATCCTGCGTTTGCCCCTGCCCCCAGCCCAGCCAGCTCCTGGTCCTACTTAATTTGAAAACCATGCACATTATTAATAACTAAACAACATGAAGCAGATTCAGAGATCCCAGAGGGGAGGTCCACAGGGTAAGTGCAGGAGGACGCAAATATAAGTCCTTGCACGGCATGGGGCGTGGCCTGGTGATGCAAATTGTGCCATTAAAGCCCCTCCCACTTCACACAGAAGTCAAGCAGGATCCGGGATCGTGGGATATTGTCCGAAAACTCTAGAATAACTGAGATTACTGCGACATTGCAGCTGCTCCCGCCACTTCAGACCACTGGGGATGGAAAGCGCCCTTATATCACACAACACATGTATATTACTATTTGACATATGTAACAAGCGTTGCTGTGGGATTCGTATTTTATAAATGTCGCTGACTCAATCACGCGATTGGACAGGTCACTGCCTCCCATGAAATCAGCACACCCATCTCCTGAAGTACCCTGTGCCGCTGTGAGCATTCTGATGATCTGATTGGCTACAGGTTCTATCCCCGCCTACTGTAAAACAGAGGCGTCCCAGGAGATGTAGAAGATGAAGATAGTGACCAATGAATAGAATAACCTCACACCATAGCTGGTAGTGGCTTTATTACTAAAGGAAAGGAAAAACGTCTGAGCGATCCAGGACTGGAGGTTATTCGGATTGTGAAATGCTCTAGGACCAAATACGGCTGGAGTACTTCTGTTAAGCAACAAGTGATCCTAATCTCTTTGCGTGCCTACATTTACACTGGCTATAAATCTAAGGCTTCCATGGTTTACACAAGTCAGACTTCTGCAGATGAGCTGCAGAAATAACAGAGACCTTTCAGAGTAAAGATATGAAGCAGATCTGGGAGTAAGGAGACACTGCAGATTCATCCTCACGATAGAGTCACCACGGAAGAAAGGTTCTCAGCACGTAAACACAAGCATATACCCGGAAAATAAGGACCAAATAAACTCTTAACGGGTCTGCTAAGTTCAAACTGACTCACACCAAAAATCAAAACACATATAACAGATATAACGCTATGCTACAATAAGATAGAAACTATACCCAGGTGACATTAGTGCAAGTTAATATTCCCTCTCCTATAGTAAATAGCGCCTAGGTAAACCGAGGGGGGGTCGTTTCCTAGTGCCTGGAAACCCCCCTCCAAGCCTGGGGCACTGTATAATTCAGTTGGCTGGACCCTGCCCCCGCCTGACACGGCTCTGCTTGAAAAGGGAGAGCTGCGTGCACCTAACAGTAGTGCACGCAGCATTGCCCATGTATATTATAGGGATAGGAAGAGTTGGAGAGCAGCAAAGTACTGTCTAAAATTATAGCCACGCCCCCATGCTTGCTGGTCACGCCCCATGGTGGCGTGGTGTGGAAACCCCCCCCCCCCCTACAAATCCTTTGTTTGCCCCTGTAGCGCCCCAATCCCCGGGATCCCCCTTATTAACAGATCTCACCGCAGGCCTAGCGCTCCCATTAGGCAACCTTAGGCAGTTGCCTAGAGCGCCGGGACCTGCAGGGCGCCGCTGACTAGATTCTCTAATCTAGTCAGCGGCTTGGGACAGGAGTGCAGCGGCGGCAGGGCACCTGCTGCTGTTTTGTAGTGTCCGCCGCCGTCCTCTTCTTCATCCAATGAGATGCGACCGGGCCACCCGGCGCATCTCACACATGATCACTGACATCAGTCTCACTGTTCGGCGGCGCCTCAGCTCACACTTTCTGTCAGTGACAGACAGTGTGAAAAACGTTATTTCCCGACGCCCCCCTCCCTGCCCAACATGCACCGCTCCACCCCGCTCCTTTGTTGTGAAGAAGCCGAGGAGCGGTGGGCAGCCATTGAAGAATTCTGAAGCCTCCCTGCATCTGCTGACCGGCCTTCAGGAGAAACAACAGTGAGTATATACCATTTATTTATTTATTTTTGTATATTTTTTTATAAAGGGGTACCCAAAGCCCAATCCACAAAGTGAGGAGGGGAAAAAATGGTGGGATTGATTATTATTTGGCACCTCATGCTCTATCTTTGATTTAAAAACTATGGTGGCTAAAATTATTATTTTGTAGGCACCTCGTGTTCTATATTTGACTTGCTGCAAATCAAAAAAAGAGCACGAGGTGCCAAATAATAGTAATTTTTCTCCCACATAGCTTGCAAATCAAATATAGAGCATGATGTGGCAAATAGTAATTTTTCTATGGTATAAAAATGAGTGTGTCAGAGCCTTGTAGGAGGATTGGGTGGGGGGGGGGGGCACTAGGCTGAAACTTTGCCTAGGGCGCCTAGAGACCTCGCACCGGACCTGCAGGCTAGCACTTCAAAAGTACGCTGCTATGTCCCCCTGTATGCGTGAGCAAGCCCCCCTTTGGCGCATGCACTGCCCCGAGTGGAGGTATTCAGAATTACAAACATGGGATAATACCGCAACCTCAGGCCTCCTTGCGCTAATGTAATTCTGTAAAGTAGATTAGTCCAACAACAGTATTCAGCCTATGAATTCCGATTTGCGTCATTACGCCCTCTCTGCTGCACAACAGCACGATCCACGTCATTGCGCTGCGCATTGAACCGTGTCATCAAGGGCCCGCCCACTTCAGAGGAAAGCGAAACGCGTTCCAGGAGGGCAGGCCTACTCAGGCCTAGTTAACTATAAGGCATGTGTACATGCTAAATTCTGGTCCACTGCTGCTAAAACAATTTTTTCTGTCATTTACCCAAGTATAAGTTTTATCGGTTTGTTTTCCAAAAGCAAAGCTTTGCATGATTCTCACAGACAACTTCACCACCACAATAAACCATTCCCACTTCAATTAGACCTCACCAAACAAAAACAAAAAAATGCCTAAGAGCAAAAGCAAAACGAGATAATAACAACAACCATTAATAACCATAATACAATGCAGAACGATTACATTATCAGTGCCTGATTACAGAGAGTTAGAAAAGAAAGAAGGTTAGACAGAAAGAAGAGGAAACGGGTGGGTGAGTGTTGTTAACCTCAATTAAAAGGTTATGGGCATTATTAAAAAACAGATACAATGTGCAATACTCACACCCCCCCATGAGTGGATCCGAAGGGTGGGCTCTAGGTCTCCGCAGGGCCGGTTGCCAGAAGCCTCCCACCCATCCTAAATACTCCCTTGAAACCTAATGTCTAGCTACAGTCAATACGCTGCCAGCACTACACACTAATTAAGGCAGCAGTATAGGAAATGCTGTATATTTTGTAAAGCTGCTAACAATTTGTAACCACAGGAAACATGCAAGAATATTTCAAAACACGGAGGAAGCTGTTCCTTCGACTTGTTCATTTGGATTGTTCTAAGTCCCTCACTTACCTTTCCAGTTTCCTCGCTGTGCACGGACTGTGCATTGTTTACAGATAGATGCACCAGTACAGGGCTCCTTAGAAAATGACCAAACGGAAGGCACTATATTTACCTTACATTTTTGCTTCCTTTTTTTTTTGTTTGAAAGTCACTGCAGATATATATCTATGTAAAGCAGTAAGCAATAACTGGGCTGTCTTAAGCAGCTGCTAAACAAGGCTATTTTTTTTAAAATAAAGTTTGCATTAACGTGACCCATCATCTACTCACTGTAGAGGGGGACATTAGTTTTCTTTCCAACCAATACTCGGACCATCAATTTACGAACAATTTTATGCCTCAGCCAGATCCTAGTGAACTGTTAGGGTGGATTCTAATGAATAAACATGATGGGCCTGAGTCATTAAGGAGAGCAAAGCATAAACAAGGAGTAACATTTGCACCTGGGAAAAACCATGTTGCATTGGAGGGGGAGGTAAATTTAAAATGTGGGGACAGATTTATAGTTGGGGTAGGGCATGTCCTAGATCAACTTTAAATTTCAGTGTAGTAATAAAGCTATTAAGTATTTGTGTGCTAGATGAAAAAACAGCCAGTATTTAACTTTTGCGCAAAATAATAAACTACTTTGCACCCCTTGTATTGTAACATGGTTTGTCCCAGAGAACATTTACCCATTTTTTGCCTTATTGACTCAGGCCCGATGTCTGTCTCCACTGTGCAGGTGATGGGGTATACTTTATCCGAGTCCGTCCAGCGTGTGTTCTGTCTTCTCCCCTTGCTGAGCGCGGTTTTATATAAGACAGGCCTGTCCAACCTGCGGCCCTCCAGGTGTTGTGAAACTACAAGTCCCAGCATGCCCTTCCAGCTATCAACTGGTTGTCTACTGGCAAAGCATGCTGAGGCTTGTAGTTTCACAAACACCTGGAGGGCCGCAGTTTGGACAGGCCTGATAGAGGGCATTTTGGGCTGCAGTTTCTCTGTTTTGCCACACTTTGCATTTTCCACAACAATCTTCAGTTTTAAAGTGAGAGGAGGAATAGTGCACAGAAGCCTAAATATTCATAAGGCTAAATGATCAGCATGCAGCTGCCTAGGTTGAAGCCCCGTCCGCCCTGGGAACCCACCACCGAATGCCAGACAAGGAGTATAGCCAGTCAAGACAGGGCGTTACGATGCGCCTCCTGCCAGATTATCTGACGGGTACCACTCCTGCTTCTCCCTTCTCGTTATCCACTTTATCCTTCTCTCCCCTCTGTCCCTCCTACCTCTGCACACATGGGCCGGGCGCACCTCCCAAAACATTCAAGTTCTGCCGATCAAGTAAGTGTGGTAGAGGGCTATGTATGTAATGTTGTGAGGCTAGAGAGGGCTATTGATGTAATGTGTGGGGGGATTAATGTAATGTGGAGACTGGTGGGTCTATTTATATAACATGACAGCTATTCAAGTAATGTAGCAACTAGTGGGGGCTATTCATGTAATGTAACATCTATTTAATATAGGATCTCTTTATGAAATGCGGGGGCTATTACTGTAATAACGGGACTAATAATGAAATGTGGGATTTTTGTATAAAATGTGAAGATAATTTAATGAGATCTGGTTAGGAGGGGAAGGAGATCTATCCATTAAATGTGAATGAAGGGAATGTGGCCTAACATTAAATTGCAAACAGCCTAATTATTAAGCACGGAAGCTTTTGATTTAATTTTATTGGGGCTGGTTGGGAGAAGGGTGATCTAGAGTGTTCTCTTGTTGCTCGGCTTTCCAGGAGGTGAACAGTACCACAACATTCCAGGATCCAACCAGCAGTACCAGAGCTTAAGATAGGAGCAGCAGCAGCAGGTAATCAAAGCTGGTAGCCGCTGTGAAGATGACCAGATCTCTCCTCTACCGTACACAATGTAGAAACCTACAAGTTTGAGGAGGAGCGGGGGCAGGGTCATATGTGACCAGGGAAGATTGGAGAACACAAAGTGACTCAAAGGGATGGGTGTGTGGCAGGACCACACTGGTCAGTCTCAAATACAAGTAAAAAGTACTTCATGCAGTTGATGTGTAGCATATATATATATATATATATATATATATATATATATATATATATATATATACACATATATATACACACACATACATATACATATATATATATATATATATATATATATATATATATATATATATATATATATATATATATACACATACATACAAGTTAACCCGTGCATGATACTCATGCATTCTAGTCAAATCAAGATACTTATGGTCTTAAAAAGGTTCTTGTCATGCATTTGGGCCTAGCCCAGGCCTCCTCAGGGGAAGAGCGTTACTTCCCGACGCAAGCGCCCTTTTTAATGTGTGTTCATGAGGTAAAATTACCTAACGAAAATATATATATATAGTGTGTGTATGTGCGTCATCTTAATCCTTCACTGATTACACTTCACATTTGTCCCATAGATGTCGGACATTTCTAAGATTTGCTGCGCAACCAATCTATGCAATTTTGTTAAATATTTCGTACTGCTGCAATCAGAACGTTTTATCAAGGACCAGGCATTGATTATTCTCAAGGGGACCCAGCAAAGAAAGGCACTACATGACTTACAATGGATTCTATGCATGGAGTGCTTATAGTGACAATTGGGAAACAACATGAGTGGTTCATACAGGCCTGTCAAGCCCCCCCTTTTTTGGGGGAGTCTGCCAAATTTGATCCATCTCCTATTTTTCAATTCTTAACTCCCAATGTTCTAGATTTTGAGACCAGGAGACAGGGTCAACAATCTTTGCTGTACATAAGTCAGTCTATACTTTATCATCAAAATTTATTTATATAGCGACAGCAGATTCCGTAGCACTTTACAATTGGGAACAAACAGTAACAAAAACATTACTGTTTAATACAGACAGACAGAGAGGTAAGAGGGCCCTGCTCGCAAGCTTACAATCTATGTGACAATGGGAGTTTGATGCAGAAGGATATGTGCTACATTATATTCCATATTTTTCAGCTAGAATGCAAAAGTAAAAAGAATTTAGTGGGCTGTGCGATCAGTCACACAACTATGTTGGTCAGAGGGTTGTTGTCTTGCGTTAGTTGTGTAGAGGGTGGTAATAGGGTAACCTATGGAGATTAAGATGGTGGTGGAGGAATATTATAAGCTTGTCTGAAGAGATGGGTTTTCAGAGAACGCTTGAACATTTGAAGACTAGAGGAAAGTCTTACTGTGTGAGGTAGGGAATTCCAAAAAGTGGGTGCAGCCCGAGAAAAGTCCTGTAACCGGGAATGGGAGGATGGGATGAGAGTGGAAGAGAGACGCAGATCTTGTGCAGAACGGAGGTGTCGAGTTGGGAGATATTTTGAGACAAGTGAGGAGATGTATGTTGGTGCAATTTTGTTGACGGCCTTGTAGAAGAATTTTATATTGGATACGCTGAAAAACAGGCAGCCAATGTAGAGACTGAGAGTGGCTCAGCAGAGGAAGAACAATTTTCAAAAGAAAATAAATCTAGCCGCTACGTGCAAAATCGATCATAGGCGTTTGAGTCTGATTTTGGGAAGACCAGTAAGGAGGGAATTGCAATAGTCAATGCGGGAGATGATGAGTGCATGAATTAAGGTTTTTGCAGTGTCTTGTGTGAGATATGTGCATATTCTGGAAATGTTCTTTAGATGTATGTAGCATGATTTATATATAGAGTCAATGTGGGGAACAAAGGATAGTTGTGAGTCAAGGATTACACCTAGGCTTGTTGTTGTGAGAACCTGCATCACTTTTCTAGCGCAGAAAACAGGACCAAAGAGGGAATTCCCTTATGGAAAGAGGTCTGGCTTGTATCATAGCCTGGGACTATATTGTTGACTAGCCACCGAAGTCTGCCTTACAATTATGAATCCAGATTGGTTTATACAACAGCCACCAGATGTCCACATTACGTAACAGCCACAAGAGATTGGGGTGTGTATTTTAGAGTAAACATGACAATTTGCTGTATATTGTACATTGACCACCAGAATACTCTCACGAAAATGTTTAATGTATACAGTACGGAGCTCGTTCTATTGACCAATATACAAATACGGCCACCAGAATGGGCTCTGTAGCATATACAGTTTAGACGGAGACGCATTGTGTTTGATAATAAGCATCTTGAGAAGTAGCAGTTTTAAACATTGTACCGTTTGCATAAAACCATATCTACATTAGGTAAACCAAGCAGACAACTCGTATTTTTTTATTTTATTATTATTTTAACATGTTCATATGTGACAAGGATGTAATAATAACCATCAATCACGTTTGGGTCTGGATAGTCGTCTACTCGAGATGCTCACGCAAAGAACAAACGCTTCCTACTTACCAAGAATCAAAAAATAAGCCTCAAGATACTGGGGAATTCACATAGACAATGGTTTTTGGAGAAATATGTATGTCCCCTTTGATACGATAAAAATCATGGTCAAAACACAAAGACATCCCTTTAAATAGACCAACTTTAATTAGCACACTGAGTAAGGATTTTTAAACTTGTGGTGTATTTCTTAATTTATCTTCACGACAGGAAATTTTCTCAGGACTGGAAAATGTCAGTATCCTTATGGGGAAAAAAAAAAAACTCCACAGTTTTCTTGAAAAGAACCTTTTGTTTGCAAATCTTGTGGCGAGTTTAGATTCGGCTAAAGAACAGGCGCTTATCTTTAATCCTAACTTATTTATATTTAACCCGTGAGCCGGCCCGTGCTCTGTTAGGGCCTCCGTACATCGGCCCCGGGGGCTGGGATCAGACCACGGCAAATCACTAAAGTGGAATGAACAACCAGCTGCAATTTGTTGATCTGGTTCTTAGCGCCTGTGCAGTTATATTTATAAGTGGGGGATTTCCTACACCTGACAAACTGGCTCATTTTGTTTTTAAACTGTATGACAATTATGCTTTACACTATGAACATTTTGTATGTGTTCATCACACTAGCCTAAACCCTAAGGCTGGGTGCACACTATACAAAATTTCTCCCGATGCGCTATCCTTAAAGATTTTACCAAAATCTGAAAAAAAAAAAAAAAGTCCTGATCAGCATGCAGATTCCTGTGTACACTTCATACTTGCCAACTCTCCCGGAACGTCCGGGAGACTCCTGAAATTCGGGTTGGTCTCACGGACTCTCGGGAGAGCAGGCAAGTCTCCCGCAATCCGCAACTGCCTAGCCTAAATGACGCGATTATCTGTGAATCGCGTCAATTTGGCCCCGCCCCACGCAACAAAACGGCAATTCCGTCTCGGGGGGGCGGGGCCAAAATGCCACGTGTGGCTGCGCCCCACCATCACCCGCCCTCTAGTCACACCGCTCTCCCGGACTACACTTGCCGAAAGTAGCCAAGTATGGTACATACTATATACGTTTTACCGTCAGATCTGTGCTCTTCATCTGTCATAACCATCTGCTGAAAAGATTGTGACTCTGCACACTCCATAGAGATCTATGGTCCTGAGTGCATACACACTGCAGGATTGGAACGACATTGTTCCATCATTGAACGAGAATTTTAGTTCGAATTAAAAATCAAATGAAACGATACAATGTGATTTGGAACAGGCTGAAAGGTAATTTATCGTGTGATTGACTAGATAATTGGCTGAGGAACTGACAAGGCGGATGCCGTCGCAGAGCGCACGTCCAGCACTCGGTGATCTCTTCCAATTTAGGTCTCCTCCGTAACAGAGGAAGTTGATCCCAGTGGAGTGTTCTGCAATCCTCAGGTACAGGATGGGGTCAAGTTCATCTTTAAAACCAGTTTTCAGAAATTTGAATTTAAGATTAGGAGCCGCCATAGGATTTGCTAAGATGACATCAAATTAAATAGCAGCCATAAACGGCCATGTCTGCAGCAGTCAAATCATGACAAAAACAGTTTGAAAGATGCTTGACAGACATTATGAAGGAAGCATCACTAAGACATGGGTACAGCAATGTCTTCCTTAGCAAGAGCTGCGCACACATTTTAAAACAACAAAACATTTCATTTTTTTTGGCTACTGTCCTAAAAATCTCTCTCTCGCTTTCAAAAGTTCTCTGGTTGGCAAACCAAATTGTCTGCCGCCCAGACGCAGTCAAACAGTCAGCCTGCCGCACAGACACAGTCAGACAGTCAGCCTGCCGCCCAGACACAGTCAGACAGTCAGCCTGCCGCCCAGACACAGTCAGACAGTCAGCCTGCCGCCCAGACACAGTCAGACAGTCAGCCTGCCGCCCAGACACAGTCAGACAGTCAGCCTGCCGCCCAGACGCAGACAGTCAGCCTGCCGCCCAGACGCAGACAGTCAGCCTGCCGCCCAGACGCAGACAGTCAGCCTGCCGCACAGACACAGTCAGCCTGCCGCACAGACACAGTCAGCCTGCCGCACAGACACAGACAGTCAGCCTGCCGCCCAGACGCAGTCAGTCAGCCTGCCGCCCAGACGCAGTCAGACAGTCAGCCTGCCGCACAGACACAGACAGTCAGCCTGCCGCCCAGACGCAGTCAGACAGTCAGCCTGCCGCACAGACACAGACAGTCAGCCTGCCGCACAGACAGTCAGCCTGCCGCACAGACACACTCAGCCTGCCGCACAGACACACTCAGCCTGCCGCACAGACACAGACAGTCAGCCTGCTGCACAGACATACTCAGCCTGCCGCACAGACGCAGTCAGACAGTCAGCCTGCCGCACAGACACAGACAGTCAGCCTGCCGCACAGACACAGACAGTCAGCCTGCCGCACAGACACAGACAGTCAGCCTGCCGCACAGACACAGACAGTCAGCCTGCCGCACAGACACAGACAGTCAGCCTGCCGCACAGACACAGACAGTCAGCCTGCCGCACAGACAGTCAGCCTGCCGCACAGACACACTCAGCCTGCCGCACAGACACACTCAGCCTGCCGCACAGACACAGACAGTCAGCCTGCTGCACAGACACACTCAGCCTGCCGCACAGACGCAGTCAGACAGTCAGCCTGCCGCACAGACGCAGTCAGACAGTCAGCCTGCCGCACAGACACAGTCAGACAGTCAGCCTGCCGCACAGACACAGACAGTCAGCCTGCCGCACAGACACAGACAGACAGTCAGCCTGCCACACAGACACAGTCAGACAGTCAGCCTGCCGCACAGACACAGTCAGACAGTCAGCCTGCCGCACAGACACAGTCAGACAGTCAGCCTGCCGCACAGACACAGACAGTCAGCCTGCCGCACAGACACAGTCAGACAGTCAGCCTGCCGCACAGACACACTCAGCCTGCCGCACAGACACACTCAGCCTGCCGCACAGACACAGACAGTCAGCCTGCTGCACAGACACACTCAGCCTGCCGCACAGACGCAGTCAGACAGTCAGCCTGCCGCACAGACACAGACAGTCAGCCTGCCGCACAGACACAGACAGTCAGCCTGCCGCACAGACACAGACAGTCAGCCTGCCGCACAGACAGTCAGCCTGCCGCACAGACACACTCAGCCTGCCGCACAGACACAGACAGTCAGCCTGCCGCACAGACACACTCAGCCTGCCGCACAGACACACTCAGCCTGCCGCACAGACACAGACAGTCAGCCTGCCGCACAGACACACTCAGCCTGCCGCACAGACGCAGTCAGACAGTCAGCCTGCCGCACAGACACAGACAGTCAGCCTGCCGCACAGACACAGACAGTCAGCCTGCCGCACAGACACAGACAGTCAGCCTGCCGCACAGACACAGACAGTCAGCCTGCCGCACAGACACAGACAGTCAGCCTGCCGCACAGACACAGACAGTCAGCCTGCCGCACAGACAGTCAGCCTGCCGCACAGACACACTCAGCCTGCCGCACAGACACACTCAGCCTGCCGCACAGACACAGACAGTCAGCCTGCTGCACAGACGCAGTCAGACAGTCAGCCTGCCGCACAGACACAGTCAGACAGTCAGCCTGCCGCACAGACACAGACAGTCAGCCTGCCGCACAGACACAGACAGTCAGCCTGCCGCACAGACACAGTCAGACAGTCAGCCTGCCGCACAGACACAGACAGTCAGCCTGCCGCACAGACACAGACAGTCAGCCTGCCGCACAGACAGTCAGACAGTCAGCCTGCCGCACAGACAGTCAGACAGTCAGCCTGCCGCACAGACACAGTCAGACAGTCAGCCTGCCGCACAGACACAGTCAGACAGTCAGCCTGCCGCACAGACACAGTCAGCCTGCCGCCCAGACACAGACAGTCAGCCTGCCGCCCAGACACAGTCAGACAGTCAGCCTGCCGCACAGACACAGTCAGCCTGCCGCCCAGACACAGACAGTCAGCCTGCCGCCCAGACACAGACAGTCAGCCTGCCGCCCAGACACAGACAGTCAGCCTGCCGCCCAGACACAGACAGTCAGCCTGCCGCCCAGACACAGACAGTCAGCCTGCCGCCCAGACACAGACAGTCAGCCTGCCGCCCAGACACAGACAGTCAGCCTGCCGCCCAGACACAGACAGTCAGCCTGCCGCCCAGACACAGACAGTCAGCCTGCCGCCCAGACACAGACAGTCAGCCTGCCGCCCAGACACAGACAGTCAGCCTGCCGCCCAGACACAGACAGTCAGCCTGCCGCACAGACACAGACAGTCAGCCTGCCGCCCAGACACAGACAGTCAGCCTGCCGCCCAGACACAGACAGTCAGCCTGCCGCCCAGACACAGACAGTCAGCCTGCCGCCCAGACACAGACAGTCAGCCTGCCGCCCAGACACAGACAGTCAGCCTGCCGCCCAGACACAGACAGTCAGCCTGCCGCCCAGACACAGACAGTCAGCCTGCCGCCCAGACACAGACAGTCAGCCTGCCGCCCAGACACACTCAGCCTGCCGCCCAGACACAGACAGTCAGCCTGCCGCCCAGACACAGACAGTCAGCCTGCCGCCCAGACACAGACAGTCAGCCTGCCGCCCAGACACAGACAGTCAGCCTGCCGCCCAGACACAGACAGTCAGCCTGCCGCCCAGACACAGACAGTCAGCCTGCCGCCCAGACACAGACAGTCAGCCTGCCGCCCAGACACAGACAGTCAGCCTGCCGCCCAGACACAGACAGTCAGCCTGCCGCCCAGACACAGACAGTCAGCCTGCCGCCCAGACACAGACAGTCAGCCTGCCGCCCAGACACAGACAGTCAGCCTGCCGCACAGGCACAGACAGTCAGCCTGCCGCACAGGCACAGACAGTCAGCCTGCCGCACAGGCACAGACAGTCAGCCTGCCGCACAGGCACAGACAGTCAGCCTGCCGCACAGACACAGACAGTCAGCCTGCCGCACAGGCACAGACAGTCAGCCTGCCGCACAGACAGTCAGCCTGCCGCACAGACAGTCAGCCTGCCGCACAGACAGTCAGCCTGCCGCACAGACAGTCAGCCTGCCGCACAGACAGTCAGCCTGCCGCACAGACAGTCAGCCTGCCGCACAGACAGTCAGCCTGCCGCACAGACAGTCAGCCTGCCGCACAGACAGTCAGCCTGCCGCACAGACAGTCAGCCTGCCGCACAGACACAGACAGTCAGCCTGCCGCACAGACACAGACAGTCAGCCTGCCGCACAGACACAGACAGTCAGCCTGCCGCACAGACACAGACAGTCAGCCTGCCGCACAGACACAGACAGTCAGCCTGCCGCACAGACAGACAGTCAGCCTGCCGCACAGACAGACAGTCAGCCTGCCGCACAGACACAGACAGTCAGCCTGCCGCACAGACACAGACAGTCAGCCTGCCGCACAGACACAGACAGTCAGCCTGCCGCACAGACACACTCAGCCTGCCGCACAGACACAGACAGTCAGCCTGCCGCACAGACAGTCAGCCTGCCGCACAGACAGTCAGCCTGCCGCACAGACAGTCAGCCTGCCGCACAGACAGTCAGCCTGCCGCACAGACACAGACAGTCAGCCTGCCGCACAGACACAGACAGTCAGCCTGCCGCACAGACACAGACAGTCAGCCTGCCGCACAGACACAGACAGTCAGCCTGCCGCACAGACACAGACAGTCAGCCTGCCGCACAGACACAGACAGTCAGCCTGCCGCACAGACACAGACAGTCAGCCTGCCGCACAGACACAGACAGTCAGCCTGCCGCACAGACACAGACAGTCAGCCTGCCGCACAGACAGTCAGCCTGCCGCACAGACACAGTC
Source organism: Mixophyes fleayi (assembly GCF_038048845.1). NCBI lineage: Eukaryota > Metazoa > Chordata > Amphibia > Anura > Limnodynastidae > Mixophyes > Mixophyes fleayi. The sequence continues at coordinate 327,801,489 of NC_134405.1, read as the reverse complement.
AGCCTGCCGCACAGACACAGACAGTCAGCCTGCCGCACAGACACAGACAGTCAGCCTGCCGCACAGACACAGACAGTCAGCCTGCCGCACAGACACAGACAGTCAGCCTGCCGCACAGACACAGACAGTCAGCCTGCCGCACAGACACAGACAGTCAGCCTGCCGCACAGACACAGACAGTCAGCCTGCCGCACAGACACAGACAGTCAGCCTGCCGCACAGACACAGACAGTCAGCCTGCCGCACAGACACAGACAGTCAGCCTGCCGCACAGACACAGACAGTCAGCCTGCCGCACAGACACAGACAGTCAGCCTGCCGCACAGACACAGACAGTCAGCCTGCCGCACAGACAGACAGTCAGCCTGCCGCACAGACACAGACAGTCAGCCTGCCGCACAGACACAGACAGTCAGCCTGCCGCACAGACACAGACAGTCAGCCTGCCGCACAGACACAGACAGTCAGCCTGCCGCACAGACACAGACAGTCAGCCTGCCGCACAGACACAGACAGTCAGCCTGCCGCACAGACACAGACAGTCAGCCTGCCGCACAGACACAGACAGTCAGCCTGCCGCACAGACACAGACAGTCAGCCTGCCGCACAGACACAGACAGTCAGCCTGCCGCACAGACACAGACAGTCAGCCTGCCGCACAGACACAGACAGTCAGCCTGCCGCACAGACACAGACAGTCAGCCTGCCGCACAGACACAGACAGTCAGCCTGCCGCACAGACACAGACAGTCAGCCTGCCGCACAGACACAGACAGTCAGCCTGCCGCACAGACACAGTCAGCCTGCCGCACAGACACAGGCTCACAGCAGGTCATGTGTAACGACAGAGGGGTTGAGAAGGAGGATGTCACAGTGCAGGCAGGGCTCAAAGGGCCTCTGCTCACTACATCATGTACAATGTGACTGTGGTTGCCATGGTAGTCCAGAGTCATAAATCACTAATAGCAACATGAAGAGAAAAAAAAAAGGGAAAATGGTAAATACCAACATTCTTCCTATAGCCTGCACATGATGATTTATGTTAAAATAAATAAATGCACCTGACTTTTTATCATGTGTGTTCAGTGCTGGATCCCTACAGCCTGTGCAACCAAGATGCTGAGTGGCCCAATGTGGCTTATGCCTCACCTAGGGTGGCGCCAGGGACCGGCCAGAGGTTTTCGACTCTCCGTCAAATCTACTCTCAATATTGAGCCCTTATAAAAGATAACGTGGGCATCATGGCTGAGAACACCTGTCCTGCGTGCCTGGGCATAGGTCAATGTTTTATGCTCTATCATTCCAGAATGTCAATGAGGTATAGTACGTGTATACAAATAAGTCTTTATAACTGCAGACGTGAAGAGGTGGAAAATTGCTACTTTCACCAGAGTTTCACAACCCTGAACCGTTTCCTTCTTCAAAAATAATTCCATACAGCGAAAAAGGGATCTGAGTAACTGTGAAACGTCCGAGTGCTGCACACGAGATGTGTGTTACTTACTGGCTGAGCAGAGTCTGACCTTCGGTTCCCTTTAACTCTTTGGCTAATGCCCAAATACTCCACGGAGCAGTTAGTAAATGGACAGGGGTGGAGCGTGCTCCCTTATGCAACGTCCAGTAACAAGTTTGATATACATGATATTCAGTACAGAAGAGAAGCAGAGAGAGTTGATACTGTAAAGTTATCGGTCCAATCACCTGAAGGCGGGGCAGACTCTGCCAAACGCATGGTCGCTCATTCTGCCCCACGTCTGGTGAGTCGCCGGTCGGGCGTCAGAGCCAGATATAGCGCGGCTGCGAGAAAACTTCCCTTATCTGGATGTCAGATTGTCAGTTGTTACATAACATTTCCTGCAGCGTCCTTCAAGGGAAGAGCTGCGATGTCTTACGTTACTTACGGCCGGTTGCATCAGTATTCTGCAAAGCAGCAACGAAAGAGAAGGTCGCTTCTGTCACTAACAGATCGCTCTTTATCGGCCTGTTGGATCTATACAAGTCTCACTTTCATCTCACTACACAGCAGTTAATGAAGCCCTGAGCTGTGACTGACAGGTGTCCGTGTCATACAGCTTAGAACATTTAAGATTTCACCTAACAGCACTTAACGTGTACTAGACATAGAGATAGAACTTAGGCAATATATGGAACAGGCACCAATCCTAGCAGCCGATAACCTTGTCCTTCTAGCACCCGTGTTTGGGGGAAGCGGGTACATCAACACTTACAGGAGCAAACGCAGGATTTGTAGAGGGGGGTTTCCACACCACGCCGCCAGTGGGCGTGACCAGCATACATGGGGGTGTGGCTATAATATTAGACAGTGCTTGGCTGCTCTGCAACTCTTCCTATCCCTATAATATACATGGACAATGCTGCGTGCACTACTGTTAGGTGCACGTAGCGCTCCCTTTTCAAGCAGAGCTGTGTGAAGCGGTGTCGGGGTCCAGCCACCTTAATTATACAGTGCACCAGGCTTGGAGGGGGGTTTCCAGGCACTAAGAAACCCCTCCTCAGTTTGCCTATGACTTACTCCTTGTGTCCCTTTGTTTCATCCACTTGTTTCCTTTCCTCCATCCATCTCCCTCGTGACTCCTCCTTGACTCTGCCAGGCCCTAGGAGTCCCGAGGGTGACGCAACGATCTTTCTGATTAACAAGGCAAATCACTCATCTGCAGATAATCACCAGCACAAAGACCACGGTGAAAGGTGCATTATCTCAGCTGGTCAGGGGCTGATCCTGAAAGATATAACCTCAGGACGGGTCGTTCAGGGGGGGGGGGGGATGTCAGAGGCACCGTGTCCTACATTAGTTTATTGTTATATATCCCAAACAATCACATCTTTAGCACACTGACTGTATAATGTGCACAGTGACACTGCTACACACATCCAGTTTATAAAATCAAACAATATCGCTAGGCACTTAGAATGGATGTTTGATTGACAAGCAGGTTCTATCCGATGATTCTGTACAGTACACTTCCACTTAGTATACCCCGTCTATTGCCCTATTGCATTCCATGCAGTTGTGCGCCAGAACAAGGCGGGGGTCAGCCTACCCAGAATACACTGCGTTTACGTGACCCACATGGCGGTACTTCGAGGGCCCAAGCTGTCCCATTCACCTGTCAAAGTGAATTAGGGGAATGAGTGAATCTGAATGAGTACAAATATAATCCACTTTACTGAGCAGTCTGTGCTTAATTCTGCTGTAGGAGCAAAGATTCGCTCCATGTATAATGTACAGAACAGAGAGGCACAATAACATGAGCCAGTGACTTCTGAATACGACCAGGCCGGAGGGGCTCTTAGCACGTAAAACCCTTTGAAATCTGTTTCTCAGAGTCTTAAAAACGGACTTAAAGACAGCGCATCAAAGCCACGTCGCCTTTTGTTCTTTTTATTAAACCCAATGTTGGAGAGGGGGGAAATCAATGTTTATGAATTAGTGTCAAAAGGAATTATCTCTTGAATGAAGGGGACACAGTCACAATCAATACTCTTCTTAAAATCACAATGACCCATAGAAACTGCGGCTTTCCACACAAAAATATCAATTATTTTCTTTATGGCCTATTAAAGAGAGAGCATTAGAAATGGGGCTTCTTACAATGGATTGGTGCTATTTATTCTTTAAAAAGAAATGTTACTTCAATACTAATTTATAGCAGTAATTAGAAAGAAGGTTTCACTAGAAAAGAAACAAAAATATTTTATATCACAACAACGCCGGCAGCACACAACATTCTGCAAACACCAAACACCCTCCCAACAATTCCTCCCAAAACCTGACCCCAATTTAGTGACCTCAGAATGGATTCCGTTGCCCAGTTCTACGCCGTTACTTAAGTGTTTATGCCTTATTAATAAAACATAAATAAACTTGCCTAATATGTTTTGTTATTCTACTTATGTTATTCAACCTCATAATAAACATCAAACAGATGAAAAAGAAATACTGTTTGCTCAGTATAGAACACTTCTCTATTTTCATGTCACCATCCAGATTAACTCTGATTAAAAACCTGTAGTCTGTTGAATTGATCATTGTATTTTGTGGAAGTGACACAACTAATCTCCAAATATAAATTGTATTTCAAGGGAGTGCTGCTACTGCAAAATATAATATTATATTCTAGTGGTGTGACATCACTAGTCCCAAAAAGATCAAATTATATTTTACAACTCTCTAAATGTTATAGCAGACTACATTAACACAATAACAACAAAAAAACTAAATATATTTTTTTACACTCTAATTTAAAGGAAGGTAATCTGTGGCTTACCAGTTGTTGTGAAAGCACAAAACCCAACGTATCCTGCAAGTCAAAGGTTAAAGAGTCACCGACTACCGAAGCAGGCACTAGAGGAGATACAAAAAACCCAGGGACTGGCCCTAAAAACATGCTCAGTACATCTGAAGTTGCTCCTATTATACACATGTTATAAAGTTATAAGTGATTATAATGAAAGAAACAGCTTCACGAAAGATGCAACAGTGCCACCTGCTGGCCACACTGTGGAAAAAACAAGTAACACATCAATCCTGTGTAATATGCATCTTACAAGTACACTTTCATCATCAGCTATTTATAAAGTGTCATTATTTCCACAGCGCTGTACAGAGAGCTCACATCAGTCCCTGCCCCATTGGAGCTTACAGTCTAAATTCCCTAATATACACACAGACTAGGGTCAATTTGTTAGCAGCCAATTAACTTACTAGTAAATCTACCAAAACACAGGGAAAACATACAAACTCCACACAGATAAGGCCATGGCCAGGAATCAAACTCATGACCCCAGTGTTGTGAGGCAGAAGTGCTAACCACTAAGCCCCTGTGCTGCCCCTAAATTAACACTTTACATGAAAGGAAAGAAAATATGAAAAAACTGTATAAGTTTTATTTCCTTAGAAAGAAAACTCATCATGCCCAATAAAATATGTGTATAGTTTAAAAGTATGTAAAGAAAAAAAAACAAAAAAAAAAAAAAAAAAAAAACTTACAAATGAAACGTATTCTGAAAATGTATTTGTCATGTGTTTCTGCCATCAGTTACATAATGATAATTACAAGACACACACATATATTGTTTAGTGTTTTTATAAGGCTAGTAAAACACTAAACAGTTGAGGGTATAGAGCCTATAGGTTTCAATGACCCATATCCACTTGTGCCTATGGTCATGGGCGGTAGTATTTAAAAGCACGTTGCTCTTTGCTAATTGTACTCCTCAGACATTGGGTAACCAGCCGAAGGATTTGTTCACACGTTGTATTTATTATATAATCGGGAACAGACTTGCCATAGGTATAATTATCTCATATATGTACTGATTCTAGAGGAACAACAAGGTCTTACACAAGAGTCCCTGCTCCATCGGAGCTTACAGTCTCAATCCCCTAACATACACACACACACAGACAGAGAGACTTTTTAATAGCAGCCAATTAACCTACCAGTATGTTTTTTGGATTGTGGGAGGAAACCGGAGCACCCGGAGGAAACCCACGCAAACACACGGGAGAGCATACAAACTCCACACAGATAAGGCCATCGGCGGGAATTGAACTCATGACCACAGTGCTGTGAGGCAGAAGTGCTAACCACTGAGCCACCGTGCTGCCCATCTGTATACATTTCAATTGTGTATTTTATTTGAAAATATCTTCGTGAGCACTCAAAACTATATTTAATACTATAGGTAGAGTTATAATTCAATTGGGACTTTGAAATGCATCAAATAATGCAACTTCTAACTACAGATTTAGAGTTTAAAACAAAATCCAGCATTTGAACCTATTAATATAGAATTTATTTCATGTATGATAAGACTATTTCCATTCCATCACATAAACTTGTCCCAGCACTTTCTGGTTTACAATGTAAACACTGATATCTCACAGCTTCTTTGAGCTGCTGTTCTGTACTAAACATAACCCGCTAAGCCACTAGGAATATTCAGCACAACTATGGGAGAGACGGGGTGTAACATTTCATCCCAAACAGGCAAAGGATTAACAAGGGCAAAAATAACAAATCAGAGCCAAACATTTATAACCATAGTTACAATTTCTCATCCTTCAGAGCTGTTTTGTTCCCTTTGACTGATAGATTCTGAACAGGTACAAAACATTACCCCCTCTATAATATTGAATTTCATATTGCTGTAAAGCGACATTCAGGTGAAATTTTATCCGCAGTCAATCTTGTTCCTCACACCATGTACAGGACCACGGAAACTGAAGAAATCATCACCACCATTTATTTATATAGCGCCGCTAATTCCGCAGCGCTGTACAGAGAACTCACTCACATCAGTCCCTGCCCCATTGGAGCTTACAGTCTACATTCCCTAATATAGACACACAGACAGACAGAGAGGGAGAGACTAGGGTCAATTTTGATAGCAGCCAAATAACCTACCAGTATGTTTTTGGAGTGTGGGAGGAAACCGGAGCACCCGGAGGAAACCCAAACAAACATGGGGAGAACATACAAACTCCACACAGATAAGGCCATGGTCGGGAATCAAACTAATGACCCCAGTGCTGTGAGGCAGCAGTGCTAACCACTGAGCCACTAGGCTGGTTGTGAAAAGACTTCCAACAAAATATCATCTGGAAGTAGCTTTAGTTTTGAGCATCTAGGACAAGATTTGTGTCCAGCACAAGTGACAGATTAGATTGGATGTAACTATTAATTAATCAGGTCTTGCAAACGCTACACAAACAACTATGGGGGGTGGAATGGAGCAAAAATTGGATACATCCTTGAGTGACACTTCTGATCTGTTTCCCGTAGATATCATCTGAACAGTCAGAAACAAAGAACTCGATAAGGCAAAATATAGCAGCAGAGCTTAATGGTATGATTTGAAGGACCTCCTCTGAAGAAATAATCCATTGCTCCATGAAACGCGTTAGCACTTTTAACTTGAAGTCACATGTCAACAGAGCCTGTGCCAATTATTGATGCCACTTATATAACATTGTCAGAATATGTTATACAAGTCATCTTGTTAGATGTTTACTGGGGAATGGATCGTACACTAAGTTAACCATCTTCAGGAACCAGGACAGAAAAGTGGAGATAAAAACTTGTAGGTCACTATGTGCTTATGGTGAGCTTCTACTCCTAGTCTCTGGGTTGAATTTATGTGGAACTTTCCTAAGCCCTTCCCTTCTCCTAATAGACGTTTTAGGCCACTAGATGGACTGATTGCATTTCTGAGAATAGTCATTTTGATAGTGATGCTGTTTATTCTGCTTAACGAATAACTGAACAACTAGTGTGTATTAGTGGGTCCTACATGAGCTAATTATTTAGGTGTTCTTATATTTATATATAGTATATATGTTATTCAGTATATCCATGGGTCATATGCTATATATACACTCCTTCACCACATACCATTCAGCACTATTACTACATTATATTGTATGGTTTGCTTTTTTTTTTTTCTTGTGAGTTGCAGACTCCCACAACAGCATCAATCTCTATACACACACACACACACACACACACTCACATATACACACATATCTATAGCTCTCTGTCTATCTCTCTCTAAAACAAATATATATATCCCGGAATATCCGGGAGGCTCCCGAAATTCGGGTAGGTCTCCTGGGCTCCCGGGAGAGCAGGCAAGTATCCCGCATACGGCAACTTGCGCTTCAAAATGACGCGGTTCGCGTGAATCGCGTCATTTTGGCCCCGCCCCCAGGGAAGAAAAATACATGTTGTCACGGTGAGCGGGGCCAAAATGACGCAATCCGCCGCGCCCTGCCCGCCCTCCAACCACTTCCCCCTGCCCGGGATCTCCCGGAACTTAGTGTCTTAAAGTTGGCAAGTTTGATTTATATATATACTCTAGGGATGTGGACTTTGAAACGGAATTGATAAATATAATATCACATGAATCCTGATAGAGATACAATGACAATAAAAGTCTGTTACCAACAACCTGTGTACACCAACTATCACTCGCACCAACACTAGAGGCATCACAATCTCAAGCCAACACCAATACACAGTCCTCGCTTTTCAATATTCACAACAACTTTTCAGCATCTGAATAACTTTTAAACACAGTCATTGGTGTAGGAAGCATGTACAATGCTCATATCTGTCTTATACACCCTGGTTCATCATTAAATATTTGAAAACAAAATGAATAAACAAGACTAATGCTGCCCTCACACACAACAATCTAACGAATCAAACTCACGGTTTGTTTAATCAATCGGCTTAATTTGATTGTTCAGTCTACCCAGACACATAGCAATAGCTCACAAGTATTAGGCAAAATTCTGCTAAATCGCAGTGAACACAGTTTCCGAGGTTTGACGCACCTCTAGTCTGTATAATTAAAAGCAAAAAGTTACTTTTTTTTTTTTTGTATTTTTTTTTTTTTAGTTTTTTTTTATTTTAGTTTATTTTTAGTTTATTTTTAGTTTATTTTAATGACAAACATTCACCTGGTTTATCACACTCACGAGACACCTTGACCAGGTCACTTCCAAGGGCAGGAATTCTTCCAGGCTCTCCAAAGTTCAGAAAACACAGTCCATCAGACAAGCCAAGCAAGGCAAACTGTGCTACAGCAGCTGCACCGGAGGGCACAACATAGTACAGCTATTCATAGTTAGCAGATCCATACCAGATAGGACACAAAACGCGTGGGGTATCGGAGATACTGCTCCTTCCATACATTTCAGAACAGCGCAGCTAGAAAATCACAGGTCTACACCTGCAGTTCTTGCAAGGGAACACCCAAAGTGGGACAGTGATTACAAATATGAATCTTCCCAGTAATAACAGGGGAGGCAACATGTGAGTTATTTATAACCCAACATTACACAAAGTTCCAGCTAGGGTAGAACTGTTTAATAACTTTACAGAAACACAATCATAAAATATATAATGATTACATTGTTTAAAATAAATATAGCAGAATATTATTTTTTTAGTAGATACGATTGTATTATTTAAATTAAATTCAGAGTTCCGACGCTCCATTGGTTAAAATAAATAACCCTCTATCAGTGTGTGGGGTCCACCGCCTTGTCCAGCCCTGGCTAGCTGATGGGCATGGGTGTAAATGACCAGGGGTCCCCCCCACATGCAGGTGTTTCTTTGTAGTTGGTAGGACACAGGGGATGTCACTTTGTGGTGCAGTGCAATGAAAGTCACAATAATTTGGTCTCCAGACCATCTCTATGACAAACTGAACTCTCTATTTACACTCCTCTTCCTCCAGCACGATAGTCATAATAGCTGCAGCAATACAGAAATATATACAGCTCCTCACTCCTCCAGCACAGTTCTTAATGAGCAATATGAATGTGGTTACAAGTATCTCTCCTCACTCCTCCTGCACACATCTTACACTGCTGGTTTTATCACAGTATATACCAGGTTCTCCTTGTCAAAATAGTTCCACAGCTACTCACAGTTCAGCCTGTGTCTGTTTCTAGTGTACACAGGCAGGAATCACAGTGTAACTTTCAGCTTTGCAAGCAGGGGTTAAATCTTTAGTGTTCTCTCTGCCTCTCTCTGGGTTTCCCACAACTCCCTCTCTTTGCTACAGCCCTCTCTCCAGGGGTCTCTGCTCTTAGATCCCTTAGTATCTGCATGCCACTTGCAGCAATCCCCCCTTCTCTCCAGGGGTCTCTTCTCTGGGGACTCTCTCCATATTCAGGCCACACTTTTCTTGCCTTGGCACAGTCACAGCGCAGCAGCTCCATTTCGGCGGCACTGCACTGAACAGCATCCACGGCACTGTCAAAGAAGCGTCCGCAGCAGTGCTGTATTACTAGCACCGCCGCGGACGCTTCTCTGACAGTGCCGCGGCTGCTGTATTGTACAGTGCCGCTATGTAGGGACACTGTTCTTTGCGGAGGGGTTTCTGGAGAACCAGAAACCCCCCCTGCGTGCGCCCCTGCTCCCAGGCAATGCCGGGGAAGCCTGGGAGGTCTCCAGCTTCTCACATCACCCCTCTCTCTGTCTGTCATAGCAACCAGTCTGAATCACTGCTTTTTTCACAAACACCAAACTCGCCACTAGGGGGCGTTACAATAGCAAAAAAGAAAAAATTTTGAATAAAATGTAATATAGTCAGTTAATTTTTGTAACTGCTGTATTTAAAATATTATATTATAGCTGGTTTTCCTGTTTTCCCCACTGTCTGGTGCTTCAGAACACTGTGGCGCCTTTCAAATCAACGACAATTATAATAAATACCACAGCCCTTGATGTTCAAATAATCTTGGACGGTAAAAAGTGTATATAATATCTTGTTATACAGAGTCGGGCCCTGAACCTCATCATTTAGATTGCAAGCTCTTCAGGAGCCCAATTTTCCAAGTTATTTACCACTGATGATAGAGAAATGCCGTTTGCTATTATACGAGATCAAATAACCCGGGGATCACGGTCTACCAGAAAGGCACTGCGCAAAGTATTGTTCATATACAGTGACCTGGTTATTAGATGGAACGGAGCGGACCATGAAATTAGTGTATGTCTCACAGTTCCTGACAAACTGGTCTGGATAATGGGTTCTAGCATTGACGTATAATTCTAGGCATAGGTCCAACTTAATTAAAGCATTAGAGGAAGATTTCTGCTTGAATCACCTGAAGATTGTTCTTGCAGACTTTACTTGTGCATTTGTGATAGAGATATATATATATATATATATATCTCTATAGTCTCTTGTAGGGCCATGACAAGGCGTTCCATAACAAATCTGATAAACCGTGACTCACCACGGCATTGTGTGTTAGTCATGTGGAATGCCCATCGTTATATTGGGCTTAATTACTACCTAAGGGCTATGTACAAAAATGTGCTAAGACCAGATATTCACTTTCAGTTTCTAAACTAGAACACGTTGGATGTGACAACTTCATTCCATATAGATTCCGTTGTAATATTTACAAGGGGATCACATCACTCTCCTGTTCAGGCTCCTTCCACTATCTGTCTGTAGCTTCCCACTCGCCTCCATTCCCCTCCATTCATTTGCGCCAGGATTTGTTACGGATGAAGGCTCTGATTTAGGCGAGAAATGAAGAGGGTGATTGAGGGTAGTATAGAGGTGTTTTTATTTCAAATAAAATTATGTTTACACTGATGTCTGTTTTATTGAATTTTTCCTTTATGCACTACAAGGACAGGTGGGCACTTGTGGTTCCTCAAGTGCCAGCACTCCCTCGCAGCCATGGGTATGCTGGCACTTATAGCGTGACAAGCACCAGCATGCCCAAACACTTAGTCTGGGCATGCTGGGACCTGTAGTGGAACAGGAACAAAATGGATTTCTACTATCAAACAATTACTATCAGCAAGCGGCTGGTTAAACCTAGAGGGGGGAGGGCACGTTTTATTTTGTGGACCCAATATCCCTAGAGAATACAGCCCCATGCTGACCCCCGATTTTGCTAGTACCAGCCTAGGCTGACAGCAACTAGGGTTAGTTTTAGCCTTTTTTTTTTATTTTTTACATTTGTCGTTTTTGTTTTGTTTTTAAATCTAGTGATTTATGTTGACATTTTAACTGTGTCGACATTATGAACATGTAGACATTTTGGTGTACACATTTTCACTGTCAACATTTCATACCCAACCCTTCAAAACAGGGTACAAATAGACAAACAAAATTGTGCTCATACCCTAGCCAAATCAAACCTTGAAAGGACAATTAGAGTCTGGTTATTAAATTAGTCCAATGAGCATACTCACAGCTAGTGCACAGGAAAAGCATGCAACAGTAATTCCCACAGCAACCAATCAGATTGTAAATTTAAGTAACAGAGTATATCAGAATCAGAGTATATCACAATCAGCATTGAAAGTTCCTAATGGCGAGGTATCCTTGGTGCCCCTAACTACAACATCATGGGTGGGGTCACCAGTAAAAAAAAATGATCCAGTGTGGCTAGGTACACACTGGATCATTTTTGTCCAATAATCGGGCAAATCAGCCAACATACGACCGTTCAGTCGGAAGTCGGGTTAGTGTGTATAGTGACGCAATGGTCGAAAGTTGTTTCAAAGTATCGACTGTCGGCTCATTAGGTTGGTCGTACGGTTTAATATTTTCCGACCAATCATGTAGTGTGTGTGCACTCTAGCTCACGATCTCCATAGAGTCCTGTTCTTTTCAGGCGATGCTAGCGATGAATGTCCTGGTGAATAAATGTAGAGAGTGCTGTAGAAGGAATAATTTATTTGTTTGTTCTGAGACAGAATGTTTTGTTTCAGAGTCACAGAAGCTAACGAAATTAGTTAGGACATGTGGATAGTTATAACCAGGCGGTTTTAATCAGGGTGACAATGTGACAAGAATGAATGAATGAATATTGTACTGTCATTCTCTGAAGACTAGAGGACCAGATGAAGGACCAGATGAAGAGCACAGATCTGAAGGTAAATCGTGCTAGTGTGTATGTATGGATGAATCGTCAGACTGATCGGACCTTCAGTCGTAGGTACAATCATTTGAGACAACACGTCTGTCCGAAAATTCTTCAGTGTGTACTTAGCCTTAGATATGTGTCTGTATCACAGGAAGTGTGGTAAGAAATAAAAGAGGTGGATTCAAGAACGGAACAGTGACTATGACCCAGTGGATGAATCCTGGGTAGTTCTGGAGATAAAACACTGGAAGCTGGTCTGGAGGATTGCAGGGATCAGCAGAATAGGGGACACGGCGTAAGGAAAATCCCCAAAATGGTGAGGATGGGTCTGTTTAACCGGTTTTACCTGATGCAGCTGCATTTTGGGTAACTAGGTCCCGGTGATGATTTATAGATATAGCTTCTGACCCGGAGAATTGAGCAGTAAGTTAGGCTGGTTCAAGACTAATGACAATTGCTGGAGGGACATAGCTTACTGCAAAAGCTAAGGGGTTTGCTGCACGGATAAAGTCAGTCATTTTCCTGATCACAAGTTTCTAGCTATGATTAGAAACAACTTTACTGGATTTTGATCAGTGCAGCGGGTGAAATAGTCGCCTTAGCAGATAAATCATCACATACCCTGATCATGGACAGACTATTTAGATGAAAGATAAGGTTTTCAATATTCAATGTTACATGTTCTGTCCCTTCTAGTTTCAAACTGCCCCATGCACTTTTTTTTCCCTGCATTTCAAACGTGGAACCAGACACTGTTCAACCCGATATACCGGCTGAGCAATGTAATTGGTAATGAGATGGGAGCTAGGATGGGCACTGCACAGTTATGATCTGATCACTGAGGCTGTAGGACAGGCTTGGCTAACCTGTGGCACTAAAGGTGTTGTTAAACTACAAGCCCCAGCATGCTTTGCCAATATATAGCAGCTCATTGAAGGAGACTGCTTTAATATTACAGCCTACTGCCCAGGGGCAGAAGAAGGTAAAATAATATACGTTGTTCACTGTTAGACTCTGTAAGAAAGTGACGTTTAATAGAGTATTATCTCCTCGCTCCTTTAAAGACATCTAAAGCCATAACCCAGATCTTTGAGACAATATCCTACTGGGATCTGAAACAGGGAAAAAAAGTTAAGATTGTAAAGCACAACACGTCAGTTAACCTGTTATGACATAACTGTCCCTATCCAATCATATGAATCCCCCAATTCATATTACACGCACTCTGATTTCAAAATGATACAAGATAGAGAATATAATGTCCAGTGTGGTACAGAGGGGCAACACATTTATTTACCATAATTATAAATATTTGATGTGTTTAATTTACATCATTCCATTCTACAGCACATGGGCTTTGAAATATATAGTAATTACAAAATAAGGGCTTGGCATGCTCTCTAATACATGGCCATGTTCTGGAAAGATTAGTATTCGTACAAAAAGTGTCCTGGATGATACATAAGCGATACTTTCAGCACCTGTGAGAGAAATAAAATACTGTACATTCTTTTTGAGGACTATGGGGCAGATTTATTAATGGGCGACACAACGTTTCTCACTTTGACCTATACATGAAAGACATAATACTGCCATCGCTAGCGGTAATACACGCCGATGTTATCATAAACAGATATGGCTTCCCCAATGCTTTAGTATCACCGGGGCATTTGTACCAAACCAATAGCTAGATTTTATTATTTGTCCGTTTTTAAACATTATTTTTTAAAAAAAATTTAAGAAGTGTAACTGAAAGAACAGCTCAGGCACACTGACGTCTGCAAAAACCGGACCTGCAAAGTGGTTCGTTAACCATTAATCACACCGGGCCAGTATTGGCCGGTAGCTGAGAATCTGTCAGCTGCCCCGGCGATACAATGCTGATAATTGCAGCAATAAGGAACTTTTTTTTTATTAACTACATAACCTGATCACCGGAGAAAGGAGCGGATTGGTAAATAGGCCCATATATCTTGTTGTTTGCACACTGTAGATGATTAGTTAAGCATTGATGCCAAAAGTCTAATGTCTTCGTGCTAGTTTGTGGCATCCCTTACATTGCAACATGGTTACAGACATCCTACAGGTGACTCATATTAGCGACACCTGCATATCTGTATGTAGAATATGTGGAGTCAAAGACTTCATTATATATAGGTCATATAATTGATACTCCTGTAAACATTCAGTAGAAACATTCCTATGCAGAGGGTCCATACAGATCTGACAAGAGTCTTTTTCAAGGCCTTGAAGGCGGTGTTAAATGATAATACATCACACTATCATATCCCCCTTTGGGGCTATGATGGTGTGATGAAAAAGACTCTTGTCTTGAGTCGAAACGCGTTGGGCTTATAGATGTGAGCTGGATCGTTTCTACATTTGGATTGGTATACTTTGAGATGCAACTTGTTCAGAGAAATCTGGTATGAGTTTTTTTACATTACCAGGTTCCATGTTAGAGACTTGATACATGTTTTTATATTCATTGATGTTATTCCTGCGGAACATTCTCTTGTGCAACAAATGCAGTGTTAAACGATAATATACTAGATCCTGTTTATTATTTCTCTTGTTATATGAACTTTGGAGTCGTTTCTGTGGCTGAGTTCGAAGGAGGAATTTGTGGATCATATTTGAAATGCTGAATATCGTTAGAAATCTTGTGAGCATAAAGCCTTTGGGGGATATGATGGTGTGAAAAACACAGGAATTTATTGGTGTTGCTTCATCCTCAATCACAAGGTGGAGAAAGAAAACCTCTTTCTGGGATTCTTGGACTATTGAAACTCTTGTTTTAAGACATATTGCACTATTATTCCCTTTACTTGTGTTCTTGTATGAGTCCATATCTCAGATTATCTGAGCCCATGTAAAGAGATGGATCAAGTCTGAACTTCTAGTGGGAGGATCACAGTATTATAGACCTAAAGAGGAATATATCATCATCTCATGTGTTTAAAGGTGTGCGCTAAGTGTACGTTTACCAATTATATTTTACTGTGTATTTTTATGTGGAGGGAAGTGGACGCTCCAATACATGTAACAGGCTGCATACTTAGTGAAGCACCATATTAATCAATTGCTTTATATTGTGAACATTGACAGATATTCTGCAGATTATTAATATAAATAGCAAAGGGAAATCTAGGTCAATAAATTAGATTCTTCATAAGGAAGAAAGAAAAAATAAGATTTGGACTCAGAATATGACCTCTGAACAAATAACCGTTTAAAACACCTTTTCCGATCATGTATTAACAGACGTTTCTGCAAGTGCAGCATTGAATTATTATAACGGCATCCACAATACGTGTCCTTGGGCAGCTAATTTATGAAAGGAGAATATTGATCACTGTCACTGCAAATGGAGGAATTTTCCAGGCACAGGTAAAGCAGCCCGAGTCTCACCAGCAGCTACAATTCCCCTTGCTTTCGGCAGTGGACAGGGGTCAGAATGAGCACTCGGATTGGTCTGCGGCTACGCAGCAAGTTGCGATGCTCTGTGTGTTCTGACACCTTTCTATCAGTCAGCATTAACTTTTTCAGCAATTTGTGCTACAGTAGCTCTTCTGTGGGATTGGACCAGACAGGCTAGCCTGCGCTCCCCACGCGCATCAATGAGCCTTGGGCGCCCATGACCCAGTCACTGGTTCACTGGTTGTCCTTCCTTGGACCACTTTTGGTAGGAACTAACCACTGCATACCGGGAACTAGGGGCGGACCCAGACATTTGCCCTACCCGGGACGATTTAGGCCCCGCCCCTTTCTGTGTTCTAAGGCTGCCAGCGGCTGCACAGTATGTGCAGGTCCGTTCAGCAGTGAAAGTGTGCTGTCCCGCTGCTCTGATTGTGTTTAAAACACAATCAGAGCAGCCGGGCAGCATACTGTCACTGCTGAACGGACCTGCACAGTGTGCAGCTGTCGGCAGCAAGCCCCTGGTAGGGGGGGGCGATCGCCCCGATCACCCCCCCTGGATCCGCCACTGCCGGGAACACCCCACAACACCTGCCGTTTTGGAGATGCTCTGACCCAGTCATCCAGCCACCACAATATAGCCCTTCTCAAAGTCATTCTCATCCTTACGCTTGTCCAGTGTTCCTGCTTCCAGCTCATCAACTTCAAGAACTGACTGTTCACTTACTGCCTAATATATTCCATCCACTGACAGGTGCCATTGTAACAAGACAATCAATGTTATTCACTTATATATATATATATATATATATATATATATATATAAAACAAAAGAGTTGCCTATAACTATGAGGAAAGATTTTTTCTATTGCAATCGCTGTAAAAGTACCAAACTACCACCAAACCAGAGGCGATGAAAAAAAAAAAAAAAAAAATCACAGTAAAAGAAAATACCATCACAGAGAGAATCTCCTGCGACACCTCAGGAGTAATTTATCTGATAGAGTGTCCCTGCGGGATACAATATGTAACATCAGGATAGCGGAGCACATACGCAATATAAAACTAATTTGAAGCACATAGTGGCGCACGCTTGTCAGCTGAACGCACACCTGACCCTTCTGTGTTGAGATTTATGGGCATAAAAAAAAAAGTAACTGAACACACCTGAACTTAGGGGATCCGAGCCAGCTCGGTACTGTCGCGCGCCCTCGGAATCGAAAACAAGGCAAAAGTCATTGTTACATCGTCAGATCTCACGTGTTTTGGATTCCTTTTTAAACTCCAACATCATGGGGGATGGGAGGGAGGTCGGACCCCCATTTTTGTTTTCTGCCACTACTGTGTGCCAATGTTTCCTAGATGTGCTAGGAACTGCTGTGTGTTTGTGTCATTGCTCTGTCGCTTACCATCCAGCCAGGTCGCTGCAGTATTTGTCCGAATGTATGAAAATAATATTGTGATCTGTGAGGTAGTCAAAATTGACTGCAAATGACTTGAAATTAGTGTTATTGAGGTTAACAAGAATGTACAGGACAAAAATTATGTGATTTTAGCATATTTTAGTTTTCATTTATAAAAATCCAAAACACCAAGCTAATCCAGATCCAAAACCAAAACCACTTTACTGGGGTCAGTGAGCATCTCTAATTGAAACCTACGGGATCCCATAGACATTTCTGCAATTTTGGAACCATTTTTATACCTTCATTTTGGACATCACCGCATTAAATATATGAACTATGGCACAAGTTAATTAAGTGTTGTAAGGATTACATAACTTTGCACTGTGCACCTTTGAAGGGAACATCCGTATGAACTATTGCCTTCTGAAACCCTCATTACCATTCATAGAGAAGTTCTTTGTTATTATGTGGCTATAATTTGCTTGATGGTTATGTTGTAACAATTCATCTCCCCTTGTGTTATACTTAATTGGTTGTACCCATATTAATACAATATTTGCAAACGCTGATTATTTGTCATCCTTTTGGGTTACTTATTACTCTCTACCGCTCAAACTCGCTATTAGAATTTGTCATCCATATACTTTTCTTACGCGTTTGCACCTTGGATACACATGTAAAATAGAAAAATAACCCTAGATTTTAAATAGACTTTTGGCAATTTTGTAACAGCAATGCTGACAAAGATCTTTTTGTAAGTTTGCAATTAACTGTTCTTCGTTAGCCAAGGGCAAAAACCACTCTTGCTGTGTGAGGAAACAGTCCCACAACTTCCATGATTATACATTTCTAAAAGAAATAATCAGGCTGATCAGGTTGTGGTTCCAAAGCACAAAAGGTACATTTTGCATATAAGTCAGTTCAAAAGTACAAAATTAACACGCATTATGGTGGTCAAGTGTGACTGGGAGCAACATTGGGCATTCAATCCAGAGTCCTGAGTTATTTATACACCAGAGGATGCAGGGAAGGGGGGAGGGGGGATTGATTACATAACAGGAGTTTAAGTCACAGTTCAACAGGTCACTTCTCTATAGGCCAAAGACCAGAGATAGTCCAAGAACACAGTCAACTATATGTCAGCTCTTCAGATACTGGTCGAACCAGTAATTCCTCTCAGGCTCCCACCATTAAAGAGTTCCACGAGCGTACTTAGTATAATGTTATATAATGTTGGGCAGCATGGTGGCGTAGTGGTTAGCACCTCTGCCTTACAGCACTGGGGTCATGAGTTCAATTCCTGACCATGGCCTTATCTGTGTGGAGTTTGTATGTTCTCCCCGTGTTTACGTGGGTTTCCTCCCACACTCCAAAAACATACTGGTAGGTTAATTGGCTGCTAACAAATTGACTCTAATCTGTGTGTTTCCTAGGGGATTTAGAATGTAAGCCCCAATGGGGCAGGGACTGATGTGAGTGAGTTCTCTGTACAGCGCTGCGGAATTAGCGGCGCTATATAAATAAATGGTGATGATGATGATGATGATGATGAAAGTCTGACTTTATACACAAGGAAAGGATAATACTAATAAATCAGAAGTTATCATACACTGTTGCGATCACAATACGATAGCAGCCAAACGCAAACATGTGCGTTTAATTGCGATCGCATCGTACGCGACATAATCATATTTATACATTGATCCAGATTGATCTTTCATACAATTTTAATCATTTGACTTATAGTTAGCTGTGATACCGTATATACCACTGAGGCCCATTGTAAATTTTGTACTAGGGCCCATAAAGTGTTAAATTAATTTATCTTGCTGTTAGTGGGCCCATTTCTGTTTACTGCTTAACTACACCTCAGGAGAAATCTAATTATTTTTGTCAGACCGTGGTTGGCAATGTCAGTAAGGAGCAATTAAATGTGTATTATAGGAGTTAATACCGATGTGTGCGTGTGTTTGGCATTGGAGTAATGATTTTTCACACACATACCAAAGGATCAAGAGAGCAAACTAGGTCGTTCTAGTCTTACCAATAAACATGTAGTCTAACAGGGAGGTAAATAAACAGACTATAAACTAAATGGCTAATGACAGTCGCAAAGAAAATCGTATTAAATTTGAGGATACACGACTTGACAGATGCCTCGAGTAACGTCAAATGTCAGTCTTGTCATTCTGAACAGGACAACCCAACACGACAAGTATTTATACGACGCAAAAACACAGATGCTTTAGGGCAGCATGGTGGTCTAGTGGTTAGCACTTCTGCCTCACAGCACTGGGGTCATGAATTCGATTCCAGACCATGGCCTTATCTGTGTGGAGTTTGTATTTTCTCCCCGTGTTTGCGTGGGTTTCCTCCGGGTGCTCTGGTTTCCTCCAACAATCCAAAAACATACTGGTAGGTTAATTGGCTGCTAACAAATTGACCCTAGTCTCTCTCTCTGTCTGTGTGTGTTTGTTAAGGAATTTAGACTGAAATCTTCAATGGGGCAGGGACTGATGTGAATGAGTTCTCTGTACAGCGCTACGGAATTAGTGGCGCTATATAAATAAATGGTGATGATGATGATGGAATAAGCTGAACTAAAGTGACAGAAACCCCTTTAATGTGTGAATAAAACTTATTTTAAATATGCATGTTATTAAACACGCATAGAGCTTATAACTGTGAACATACCCACATTTGTTTTGTTTTATTTTGGATTTGTCATTTGCAATTAAATGTCAATATCCTTTTGCTCCATAATGTCACTCATTCATTGTTTTTAATGTCCCCGCGGGAGGCCCACACTGAGCGCTGGCTGCCATCGTCTGCTGCTCCTTCATGTCAGTGACAGGCTACGAGTGTGGCACTGCGCTATGATGTCATAGCCAAGCGCATTGTTAATGTTCACCGGTTTGCCAATACTGCGTAGTCTGTCATACTGGTTCAGTCGGAAAAAAAAATTGCTGCCTCCTCCTCGCTTAAGTGATTTTAATGAACATCTCTCTTTACATACAAGAAAGGGTTTATTTAAAGTTTTCCACAGGTACCCTTTAAAATTTAAAGGGTACCTTTGGAAAACACACAGTGGGGGCAGCCATTTTGTGGGCAATATTTAGGATGTTACCAAAACCATTATTATCTCCTGCCTTGACTACGACAACCTCCTCATCCGTCTTTTTCCCTCTACAATTCGTCCTAAATGCCGTGGGCTCCTCCGTTGCGTCACTCCGCAAAATCCCTACACTGGCTCCCTATTCCCACCATAATTCAATTCAAACTTCTCACCCTCAGCAACGCCTCCCTTTTATACATGTCTGACCTTGCCCACTGACCTACCAGGGCATACACGTGAGGTAACCCATAGCATGCTTCTCAACTGTCCCGATTTCAAAGGTACAGTCCCAATTTTTAGGACCCTGTCCCACCCAGGGACATGTTTGTCCCGTGGGTGGAAATGTTGGGGGGGGGGGAAGCCCCTCGGGGGTGTGGCCACACCCCTGTCCGACAGCACGGAACTTGTATGTTGGGAGGTATGCGTTAATACCCCATGATTTAATGGTTATGTCCCTGGCAACGTCCCTATTTTTCAGTACCAACTAAATTCCTAATTTTACGCACAATATATGTAATGATTGCAATATATTCTTACTCGCTGGGTCTTAGAAGTTAATATTAATTGAAGAGGAGTATTTAAAATGTAAAAAAAAAATAATAAAGTTTACTAAACCGCACCAAAGTAAACGGTCTTATTATATTCCATGCTATGTACTAAAATATGATTTACATTTTATGTTGTCAATCACAATAGTCTCTTATACCATTATACAATAGCTCAGTATATGTTGTTATTTCACCTAAACAATGTCTCCCAGAACGTTACACAAATGTTGGTAATATTCAAATATATAACAGGTTATAATGCACAGACTGATTCTAGTGTGAACATGATACTGGTATTTGCAGAGTGACTCAGACATGGCAGCTGGTAAATGTGTAACTACACTGTGGGGGGGGGGTTAGCACAGGTTTGTGCCCAAAATAAGACCCCTTTGGATGCACAGTGTGTACAGTCAGCAGAAGTTGCAGAAATAACTGTGTTTAATGTACAATCGTGTCTTTATTTATGGCACAATCACCACTAGCACCATACACACAGCTGCACACAATATAATCAGTTTATCCTTTGCCCTTGGCTGTACTCACCATTCTGCTCCCCATTGCCATTGTGCACAGACAGGACCAAGGTGCCAGTGGGCAGGCATGGGTTGGATTTCCTGCGAATAGCCACCCTCCTAAAATCGTCTGAGCTCATGGCTGTACTCATGTGGAATTTGCAAAATGCAACAGGTATCCAGAATAAAATCTCACTCCTCCTGGCTGTGCAATACTACTCCTGAGAGATAAATGCCATCCAAAGTCTGTAGCTACAGAAATGCCAACCACTCTCTGTATCCAGGTGTCTATCTGCAGAAATCTCCAAAAACAACCTTCCCCCCCTAACCAACCCCAGCTCTGCTTTAAGCTGATCAACAACTGCTGCTACACGCTAGGGCATGTGTGTGTGAGTGACAGGTCAGGGAGGGGTGCAGCTCTGCCCCGCCCCCTTCTCCTGGCTCCTCCCTCACCTGGGAGCTGTGCTCACCTTAGCATCACAGTTCAGTGCCAGTGTTAATGTAGACTGGTTGCTATGGTTGGTACAGTTCCAATTATAGAACAAGATTCACACTTGACTTTGTGTAAACAGCTAAGGAAACATCTTCACCCTGGTAACACTTTAGTTGTCACTAATTTATATCTGTTATTTCCAACTAGAGCTTAAATTGTCTGTGCAATGGTTAGCTATAAACATGTTTACATATATGCAAATGAGTAAACCTGAAATACATATTTATCTCAGGTTAGTTTAAATAAATGAACATTGCATAGATAAATTATTTTTATAATCAATATGATTTTCATAGGTGCAAACATTTAAAAATCATTTTCAGAGTCATCATGTGCAATACTTGTATTGGCGTAACTAAGAGCCCTCCAATTCCCAATCATCATCATCATCACCATTTATTTATATAGCGCCACTAATTCCGCAGCGCTGTACAGAGAACTCACGTCAGTCCCTGCCCCATTGGGGCTTACAGTCTAAATTCTCTAACATACACACAGACAGAGACAGAGACAGACACACAGACTAGGGTCAATTTGTTAGCAGCCAATTAACCTACCAGTATGTTTTTGGAGTGTGGGAGGAAACCCACGCAAACACGGCAATCATGTCATGTTTACTGAGCTGAATTATGCTTATTTTTATTTTTTATTTTGAATACTCTTCTTCAATAAATAGTAATTTAGCAAGACCAAAGAATAAAAATAGATTAGAAATGTGTCGTTGCAGTTGGTCAATGTTGCAAAATAGGGTTTTCTGGGGACAAAAACCTTGGACTGTCAAAATTAGGGACAGTTGGATCTATGGTTTTCCATAAACTCTTTTTCAGCATAAACAGAAAGGTGTTCTCAAGTCTGAAAGATTTTCTGTTCAAAGAACAAAATCCAGTGACGTTATTTCAGTGACATTTTCTTTTACTAGGATGATGTAAACAATATGGCAGATTCTGCTTACAGACAAATTGCCTGATGTGCATTGGAAAACAAAAAACTTTCCTTGCAGATTTTTCCAATTGTTTTATATCAAAGATCTTTTATTTATTGTCAAGTACATGAAATGTATGTTTCTAAGGGGTAAATGTATCAAGCTGCGGGTTTGAAAAAGTGGAGACGTTGCCTATAGCAACCAATCAGATTCTAACTGGTATTTTGTAGAATGTACTGAATAAATGATAACTAGAATCTGATTGGTTGCTATAGGCAACATCTCCACTTTTTCAAACCCACAGCTTGATAAATTCACCCCCAAGTGCTACTAGTAAGTGTTTTTACACAAAGAAAATGTCCACTTCTCCTACTGCCTTCATTGTAAAACTATCAAATACAATTCACTTACATTTTCCACAACTTCTAAATTTCCGCTTTGACGACTGTTACAAGTGTGTGAAAGAATCAAATGGTGATAATCAAACCAGTTTGTCTGGGACCTCTGCCACACCTTCAGTTAACAAAGGGGGACATAGATGGACTATAGACTTTTTGGACTATAGCAGGGTCGAGTTTCTGACCCCAGGGACCTAAATACCTCTAGTCTCTAGCACATTCCTCCATATTATTAGGTGCATTTATCCAAAATAAGAGGACCTATTTTATTCATTCTTAAAAACGAGTCACACACAGATGTGCAAGCGACTTAATGGGAGGGGCTAGAGCACCATGTAGCCAATTAAAGGATTAGAATATTAGCTGGGGCACAGATTATTTACAGAGAAGACTGTGCTGATCCGGGGTCATGTAGAGGTAGTGACCTCTGTATTCATTATGTTAGTGAGGACAGATCAGCAAGCAGCAGTGTCATGACCCGAGCAAGGGAGTGGAGGTAAAGGTGAAGCCACAGATTGAGTGTTTTATAATGAAAGGAGCAGGGTCCTCCAACAGCACATTGTAGTAATGTGGGATTTTTGTGTTGAAAGTTTATGGTGTCAACTTGACTTATTTACTGTATTTTCTTTTTTAATTGTTTGAAAGCAACTCAAGATGTCCCTAAATTTTTGTATACCTCCAACATAGCTATAATAAACATATGGGGCAGTATGGTGGCTAAGTGGTTAGCACTTCTGCCTTACAGCACTGGGGTCATGAGTTCAATTCTCCACCATGGCCGTTTCTGTGAAGAAGTTTGTATGTTCCCCCCCGTGTTTGCATGAGTTTCCTCCGGGTGCTCTGGTTTCCTCCCACACTCCAAAAACATACTGGTAGGTTAATTGGCTGCTAAGAAATTGACCCTAGTCTGTCTGTGTGTGTGTGTGTGTGTGTTAGGGGATTTAAACTATAAGCCCCAATAGGGCAGGGACTGATGTGAATGAGTTCTCTGTACAGCGCTGCAGAATTATTGGCGCTATATAAATAAATGATGATGATGATATGGGACTGGGCTCTGGGCTTTTTTGAGAGACTATCAACACCTTTGCCTATAGTACCAATCTACAGATAAATATCTTCCATACCTACCAACTGTCCTGATTTTGGCAGAACATCAAGATTTGTGGGTGGCGTTTGTACTCCCAGTGAAGGGACTATTTACATTGGCCTCAGTGGAGAACATTTAAAGTCATTAACAAATTACATCCCGCCTGTACTAAGCGATCTGAATTTCAAAAACACGGTAACATAAACATTGGTGGGGGGTCGGTGAATAAAGCTGGATTTTGATTTAAGGACAGGTTATGACGCGTATTAGCCTGGCGTGCAAGGTGAGGGGGCTCTACCAGCGTATCAGGCTAGGGTGACTTGAAACCCTAATCAGGCCCTCAGGTCCGCTAAGAGAAATATTGGGCCCCAATACAGCTACCTCTTGGGGCCGCCTCCATAGCCTCAAATGGGTGCGGGTCACACCAGGTTGGTGGCTCCTCCCACTACAAAGGCAGGCCAGTGCCCCAGTACTTTGTACCTGCCCCCCCCCCTCTGGGCACCCCTGCCCAAGTTTACTTCATAAGTATAAAAAAAAGTGTGATGTAATGGTTCAATATATGGTCTGTTGAATTCTTCTTATCAGCCAAGTCTGTTATCTGCCATAAAGACAGTCACAGTCATATTTTCCTATGAGGGTTGTTCTTTTCCTCAGTCATCTCCTAGTAATTATTAACTGATCATGCTGAAGACGCAGTGGATTTTCCCTTGCTGGTAGTAGTTTTTGTGCTGTCTAACAGTACCACGCACCGTTAATGATATGTTATAGCTGATATACAAAAGTTTATTGATAATTTAATCCTCTTTCTTGAGGTTGAATAATTAACATTTACATAATACAAAGAAAAAGACAATAGATAGAATTATATAACACGAAAGTGATGCTAATATAGGTATGAGCTCCTGTAAAAATGCGTCATCCCACAGCGGGGGGTGGGGCTGAGGGCGGAGCCATGATGATGCAATCCATCGCCAGTTGCATCTTTCAGCCCCGCCACTGCCAACTGTCCTAGTAAAGGAGGTTCCCTGCTCTTCTCCGGGGTCCGGTATAACTCCCCAAAATTCGGGAGTTTCTAGGATGTCCCAGGAGACTAGAAAGTATGAGCTGAATAAAGGTGAGTTCTGGCATCATCACTACAGCATTTAATAGGTAAACTTATATGGAATAATGCACAATCTTCTAGGATATTTATTTAGGATATTAGACATCTTCTCGGATTTCTGTGACTTGTAAAAACACACTCGGACTACAGCCTTGTGCTTTTATATGGTCATAGATCTCCTTGTGGGCTCCGTTCTGCACAAGATCTGCGTCTCTCATCCACACTCATTATATCCTCCCATTCCCGGTTACAGGACTTTTCCGGGCTGCACCCACTCTATGGAATTCTCTCTCTCGCACAATAAGACTCTCCTCTAGTCTACAAGCTTTCAAGCGTTCTCTGAAAACCCACCTCTTCAGACAAGCTTATAATATTCCTCAACCACCCTCTTAACCTCACTACATTACACTATTACCACCTGTTATACAACTACCCCTTGACCAACATTGTTGTGTGACAGGATCATTTAGCTTATGAGTCACTTTTACCTTTCCAGTCTGGCTGGGCCGATTGCAAATGTAGACTTAGGGCTAGATTTACTAAGCTGCGGGTTTGAAAAAGTGGGGATGTTGCCTATAGCAACCAATCAGATTCTAGCTTTCATTTATTTAGTACCTTCGACAAAATGACAGCTAGAATCTGATTGGTTGCTATAGGCAACATCCCCACTTTTTCAAACCAGCAGCTTAGTAAATCTAGCCCTTAGCCTCATGTGTCAAACTCCCATTGTCCAATAGATTGTAAGCTTGCGAGCAGGGCCCTCTCACCTCTTTGTCTGTTTTACCCAGTGTGTTTATTAGTTTACTGTGTTTGTCCCCAGTTGTAAAGCGCTATGGAATATGTTGGCGCTATATAAATAAATGATGATGATGATGATGATTTACAGTGAAGAGTGTATTATCCCATGCCTAAAACTAATGCCGCTCAATTCTGCAGAATATGCTAATTAGTGTTCAAAAGTATTATGCCTATATTATTATTACTGTTATTATTATTATTATTATTATTATTATTATTATTAATAATAATAATAATAATAATAATAATAATAATAAACATAAATATGCTCTATTTTTCACATCTTTTCTATCAACCACTTTAGTAAATTGGCTGTGTGGTTGAACCTGCATCTCTGGATATAGATCAATGGTCTGTATGTTAGCGTGAATCTCCTCTCTGTTTACCTGTGTATTATATGTAATGTGGTGTTCACAACCTCACCCATTGTCCCCAAGTATCTATAATAGACCCACATTTTAAAGATTTGTTGCTGAAAATATCCCTATTTTTCAGTGTTGACCACATCCACAATACAATCCCTATTTTTCTGCATTTTAGATGCAATTGTTACCATCTATTCTTACTCTTGAGTATTTGAAATGCAGAAAAATTGGACTATTATGACATTCTGTAAATGTAAAAATGTAATATGAGGGGGATCATAGTGCTCCAATGTCCGCAGAGACAATATTCCGGGTGTCCCGGGTGAAGGTATCAGGTCAGAGTGTCTCTTTCTAATTGTTGGCAGCTGTGATTTACCGAACCCCAGAGTCAGGCCCGGCGCTCCCATTAGGCAAGGTTAGGCACTTGCCTAGGGCGCCGGGCTCTGGAGGGCGCCACAAAATACTAAAAGACTTTAAAACTGTGCAGCGACCGCTCACCATACCTGTCACGGCCGATGCACAGCATTCAGATGGACGGGGAGGGGAGGGAAGAGGCTATTTTGTCACCACCGCCGCCTCTCTGCTCCGTCTCCTCCCCTCCACTTACTAGTGTCAGTGAGTGGAGGGGAGGAGACGGAGCAGAGAGGCGGTGGTGGTGAGACAAGGTAAGGAGAGGAGGGAGGAGGGTGACGATTTTTGCGGGGGGGGGGGGGGCGGGGCGGCGATTTTTGCGGGGGGGGGGGGGGGGGCGCCACTTTTTTCAAAATGCCTAGGGCGCCGTGGACCCTAGCACCGGCCCTGCCCAGAGTGCGTCAGTCACAACCAGCTAGAAAGTAGCAAAGACATTATTTACTGTGTTAATAAAAATGTAGCATAGTGGCTTTTACCTGTGGGAGAGTAAACATATATCTGATAACATCAGGGCTATGTTATGTTATAAGTCCTAATAGGAGCATAGAAAGCTCCGTCCTTTATGGGAATTCTTCCTGCATAACCAAGATTTTTCTCTCACTGTAATGTGTCTCTTAAAATCTTCTGTAAATACACAAAGGGGGGAATTCAATTGGCCGCTTTTTCAAGTAACGCAGCCTGCGCACTATTATCATAATAACGGTAATAGTTTTTACGCGGCGGTACTTCGGGGGGAATTGAACTCCCCCCATAGAATACTGTACATCTATCTATGTTGTAAATATAAAATATTGCTTTATAGAATAGTACAATGACTTAAATGATAGTACAATGACAAACATGATAGTACAAGGACATAAATGATAATACAATGACAAACATGATAGTACAAGGACATAAATGAAGCCGATAGGTGACCTCATGTATGCATCTTCTGTAAAGTGGTGCGTAATATCATCATCTATTTATTTATATATATATATATATAGTGTCACTAATTCCGCACCTCTGTACAGAGAACTCACTCACATCAGTCCCTGCCCCATTGGAGCTTCCAGTCTAAATTCCCTAACACACACACACACACACACATACACACAGACCGAGAGAGACTAAGGTCAATTTATTAGCAGCCAATTAACCTACTAGTGTGTTTTTGGAGTGTGGGAGGAAACCGGAGTACCCGGAGGAAACCCATGCAAATATACGGGGAAAACATCATGACCCCAGTGCTGTGAGGCAGAAATGCTAACCACTGAGCCACAATGCTGCCCATATGGGGGCGCTTTATAAATGAAGGATAATATAATAATCCCAGGCACCTCTGATATATGAAGAGGGTACAGTTGCTCATTGTAAATACTGACCCACTGTAAAGTACAATGTGACTTATTCTGATCTTGAGTTGTCAACTAGGTGGCGCTAGGTGGCAACTTGTTCATGAGGTTGGGATACTCCTCAATGCCATTGATAAGATATTGATCACACCCTTCAGGAGCTCGGTGTAACACTGAGGTATGTCTTGCTGGAGACAGGAGAGAGAATGCCCAAACCTGAGATGGAGAGAGACTAACAGTGAGAGCAGAACTCACTGTTAGGAAGCCACCTAGATGGTCCATGCCTTACCAGTAACAGTGTGCAGGTACAGGGCACGATATGGGGACAATACAGGGGGGCCCATGATATGTAGGAAATCCAATTTTTTTCCATTGATGTGTCAGTGTGTCAGTCTTGGTGTATAGAGTTACAAAATAAAAACTGGAATCTGCAGATAGTGTATAAAATAAATGTGTGGCGGGAAAAGGATTTAAAGCTTGTAGAGCATCTCATGGCTCGGATGGAATATGATTCTGTGCATTGTTCTGAGTTGCATAATGATGTTTCAGAGAAACAGAAAATGAAAGAAACTTGATTCTTTAAGGAATCTTAAACTTGGCCAGCTCAAAAAAATGTGTGGTGTCTGTAGCAGAATGTGTCACAAATAGTCTGATAATATGAAACAATGTAAAGTTATGTTACTCGAGGCGCAGTATATTCATAAACAAGGACAAAGACAAACTAAAACTAAAAAAAATGTAAAGTTGCAAAATGACCAGATGTCCTTAAAAGTCATATAGACAACTGCAAAACCTGAGAAAGACTGAAACTGAACATCTGCAGAAAAAAATGGATATTCTAAGAGAAGAACTGGAAAAGTCCGACCATGCTAGAAGTGAACAAGGATATTTCTTCAGAGGACAGTCGGGATATTTAGAGTATAAAAATCAATGTCAGCAGAACTGATTTAAAAGGAGCCTCAAGGAACATAGCTGAGGCAAGAATTGCACAAAAGAGATTCCCTGTTACGTGAGCTGGATATGAAGTGGGAGATTCAAATCTAGACTCAGGCAGTAGATGGCAGAGAACGGTATAAAGAATTTTACCACCAGATCACGGACATAAACCAGGCACCAGAATAACCTCTCTTGAGAAGAACCTCTCTGAGGACGACCTGGATGTTCTGTCCTCCATGTTGGCTGACAAGGAAGCCCAGATGTTGGTTTTAGAACATCTATGTGAGGACCATAATAAGCCACTAATTGAACCACCTGGAATTCCCGGGAGGATCACGGGTGTCGGGAGTCTTCACGGACTCCTGGAAGAGTAGGCATCCTACTGGACCGTTATGGGGGCGTGGCTAAATGATACAATCTCTCCATGAAGCCCCACCCCCACTATGTAATGCTGTGAATGTCGGCATTTTATAGCATGGGGCAGGGCCAAAATTACGCGATTCATCAAGCCCCACCCCCACATGCCCACCTCTTCCACCGGAGCTGCCGGAGGCCATCTTGAAAAGGTTTGCAACTATGAAGTACTGTAAATATGGGCAGCATGATGGCTCAGTGGTTAGCACTTCTGCCTCAGATCAAATAATGTTGCTATGGGACCCGGTGACTGCATATTTTACTCTCCTGGCCACACCTCTTCTTTATAAGCCATGTGTCCCAAAACCAATTAAGCCACACCCGTTTTTGTGTGTGACATGTTGTACAAGCTGCAGACTTGAAATACTGCCTATAGCAACCAATCAGATTCTAGCTGACATTTTGTAGAATGCACTAAATAAATTATAACTAGAATCTGATTGGTTGCTATGGGCAAAATCTCCACTTTTTCAAACCCGCAGTTTAGTAAATAGACCCCCTAGTCTTTTATCCCAACATTACGTGAGGCCTAAGTAAAATAGTTATAGGAATTTACTCTAACCATAATAAGTCTGAATTTTAGGAAAATAAATATAATGAAACAACCTTACAGTATCAAAAACTGGGAACAGAAAAACTGGCTACAGATCTGCCTACATAACTAAATAGCTGGTTAGCAGATACGATCTGGCAGATACTTCAGAAGAGATCCTGGCAGTGACAATGAGAATATGTTTTCAGCTCCATTCTAAGAACACGTAAAGAAGATCAGACAGCATTATTATAATTACATGACAAGCTGATACTCGCCTCTCATACAGATTCCAAATATTTCTCTGACAAACCAATGCTTCCTGACACCTCTGATTTCTTGTTCAACGCACCTACATAGGTGTTTAAATGTGCTCCACGGAATACTAACACGAGTTGCACTGTAGGACTTCCTTTTAAATAGTATTTACTCTTGAAAGTCAGAACCAGGGATCATTCCTTCCCTCACTACTGCAATATTTTAAGTATCGGTCAAAATGTATCTCCCTACAGGAGCAGCATGGATCGCGTTTTACATTGTCGACTGTCACTGTCTATGCAGATTTCCCGCTCAGTTTCTATGGACACTTCTGAGCGACTGGCGGGTCATTTAAAGTGTGGTCACATGACTGCACTGTAGGCTGCAGGGGGGCTCGGCTCATAGAGAGCCACGCCATTGGCTGCCTGCGCCTTTCTTGTGCAGTCAGCTGTGTAATTAGTTTGCAAAACCAGCCAACTTCATGACTCTTGAAAAATTAATTTATTCTGCTTAATTCAGGTGATTGAATCCATCTCCCTTACTTACCCAGCAAAACCATTGTATATTAATTCTGATCATATAAGGCACCACACATGCCTAATGTAATACATTAACTATGAATATCATATATATTTTTGTGTATTGAAAGTATAAGCACTGCCTGGAGAGATGGATCGATTGTGCTCATGGTAACACAGGTCAGAAGAACAGGACGCACCTTTGGACTATACATTAATGTCAATAAAACGTAACATCCACACAGGAAGCGTTGACCTAGAAATGTAAAAAGAGGGAGTAACCACATACAGTACAGTCAGAACACTAAAAGGAATTCTCAATATGTACTGTAGATAACATTGAACACATACATAAAATACCACATGCTAACTTGTCATTAGTTATTAGGAGTAATGAGCTGCGGGCCACCAGCACTCAGCGGTCACCACCTTGGCAATTTAAGTTACACTGTCCCCCGTCCCAGGGGCAAACGCAGTATTTGTAGAGCGGGGTTTCCACACCATGCCACCAGTGGGTGTGACCAGCATGCCTGGAGGCGTGGCTATAATATTATATACACAGTATATAGACAGTGCTTGGCTGCTCTCCAACTCTTCCTATCCCTATAATATACATGGACAATGCTGCGTGCACTACTGTTAGGTGCACGCAGCTCTCCCTTCTCAAGCAGAGCCGTGTGAAGCGGGAGCAGTGTCCAGCCACCTCAATTATACAGTGCCCCAGGCTTGGAGGGGGGTTTCCGGGCACTAGGAAAACCCCCTCGGTTTGCCTATGCGTCCTTACAAGAAAAAAGAATTTCCCATTGGACTACAGAGCGGAATAATTTCCCATTATACTATTATTATTATTAATATCATTATTGATTTGCCCTGCACAGTGGATAAAACAGGAAATACATAAAACAGAGACATGCAAGAGACAAAATAAATGTAGACATTAAAACAAGGGGTAAGGGGGGGCCCTCATAATCTAATATCAAAAGGGCACAACTGAAACAAGAGAAGCGAGTGTGGCTCAGAGCGTAGATTGGGACAGCTGTGAGGGGGACCAGTGTGGGCAGTATAAGTGGTAGTTCGATAAACTCTAAACAAGAGATGGTTATCAGAAAGCAATTAAAGGTTTGAAGGCTCTGAGATTCTGATTGGGCGGGGAACGGAATTCCGTAAGTGGGGTGCAGCGCGGGAGAAGTCCTGTAGGCGGCAGTGAGAGGTGGGTACCAGAGATTTGACGAGGATCCTATAGATTGTAAGCTTGCAAGCAGGGTTCTCTTACCTCTCTGTATTACCCAGTATTGTCTTATTAATGTTTGTTCCCAATTGTAAAGCGCTACGGAATTTGCTGGCGCTATATAAATAAATGTTGATGATGATGATGATCAGGTCACAGGTAGGAAATGACAGATAAGAGGGGTATACAGTAGTCAATATGGGAGATGAGAGAATGGATAAGGATTTTGTGAGGAGGTGACAGGATTGGGAGAGAAACTGCATGTCAGGGTCGCACGGAGGATTGTCGGGGGGGTTTCCCCCCGACCCCCAAAAAAACCCAAAAAAACAACCCGAGAGAGAGCTGCTGCGCATGCGCCCGCGCCCGCGTTTCTAGAGACTGCGCCACTGCATGTGAGGAATAAAGCAGAGGGCAGAGTCATTATGTTATGATGAAGAAGAAAAAGAAGGTTTGTGGAGTGTTAAATACAATTAAAATTTATTTTAATTATTTTAATGTTTTGGTTTATTTTGCTATTGTGAGATTGTGTCCCAGCATGCACTGGAAGCCATAGACTAGAAGGATATTCTGGTGCTTGTGGTTCAACAAACATCAGCATGCCCTTCAATGACACTAGCTGACAGCAGTCTAGTGTCCAACTTTACTGCTTGCCAAACCCCACATCTTTTGAGCCAGGTGAGACAAGCAGGCGATTACATTGAATTGGGTAAAATATCAGGTGTGATAAGTGGAACTTAGTCTGCGAAAAATTGCAGTAATTCCGTGTAAGTGATAAATTCCCCTTATTGCGCCAGATTGAATCAGCCCCATAGTACATTTTCACCTAAAATGTCTGTAATTGTCTATTAATTAAGGACAGTATGAATGGTTTGACTCTGTATTGCCATCTATTGGCCACAGTTGTCATTGCAGCAGCTGTATTTGTTTTGCTCAATACCTATGGCCCCAAAAATCACTTACTCCTGGATCACCAATCTTTAAGAGACACACATAAAAAAAATTGTGCTTTAAAGCAAAACAAGAATTCTTATGCGGCGTCCAAATTATCTTCAATACTGTATTTAAACCTATGGGAAACAAAAGCTGAAGAAAATATTATAAAAGCACAGATATGTGGTCATTATTATGCAATTCATGAGGCCACGAGTAGGTGGACTGAATACTGGAACTATATATTTATGATGTAAATGTTATTACACATTATATTATATTTTTATGTCCGTTAACACTTTGATACATCAAAAGAAATTATATATAAAAAATTATATATTTTTTTACATTTATTTACACTCTGCGTATACGACACTTGCTGTATTGAGACAGACCCAACACACTGCAGGATATGTACAATACATATGTGGAATATAAAGTCCCAACAAAACGCACAGAAAAAAAAAGTATTCAATTACTGTCACCTATTAATAATATAGTCAGTAATGAAAAAAAACATTAAAAGAAAAGTTGTTATTTTTCATCCCCCCCCCCCCAAAGAAATACATTTATCAGGATGTTATTAATGTCTATTGCACATAAATTGCATTTTTGATTGCAAACACATATATAGACGACATTCGTACCTTAGAGATGCCCGAAGCGTGATTAGACACGTCCTTACTGTACATTGACTACGTACATAGGCCCTTTCTCCTCCCCGTTCCACCCATGAAGACGTAGGCTGTCGGAATTGTCCTTTGCGTTTGAAGATGAATGGGATGTCCTTGCAGTCACTGGCGTATAGTCCGTTTCTCAGTATGCGCACTGCAATTTAACGCAAAAAACGGCATATATCTGCATTTACGTTCTTTGATGAATCAGGCCCTGTGTTTGTAAATTATGAGATAATTAGGTTATGCTGAGATGCCACTTGGTAGTATTACATTCTATGGAGAGTAAGCTTCTTGGTCAAACCTGTAGGCTGTAATATAAAGCACTGGTCATTTAATCCTCTGGTAGAAATCAGCCCCTACAAATAAACTGAAAATGAAATAGCTTAGAAAGGATTAGAGCAGCGGTTCCCAAAGTGTGTGCCGTGGCTCCCAGGGGTGCCGCGGGGCTGTCACAAGGGTACCGCGGGCAAGCCAGAAAAAAAACAAAAAAAACCTTACCAATCAGCGTGGCGCCCGGGACCGAGCATTCTCCTCTCTCCCGCAGCTATCATTGGTAAGTTTTTTTTTTCTTTGGCTGGCCACGGCAGAGGGGGCAGCGTGAGAAGGGGCAGAGGAGGCAGCGTGACAAGGGGCAGAGGGGGCAGCGTGACATGGGGCAGAGGAGGCAGCGTGACAAGGGGCAGAGGGGGCAGCATGACAAGGAGCAGAGGAGGCAGCGTGACAAGGGGCAGAGGAGGCAGCGTGACAAGGGGCAGAGGAGGCAGCGTAACAGGGGCAGAGGAGGCAGCGTAACAGGGGCAGAGGGGGCAGCGTGACAAGGGGCAGTGTGAGAAGGGGCAAAGGAGGCAGCGTGACAGGGGCAGAGGGGGCAGCGTGACAAGGGGCAGAGGGGGCAGCGTGAGAAGGGGCAGAGGAGGTAGCGTGACAGGGGCAGAGAGGACAGCGTGACAAGGGGCAGAGGGGGCAGCCTAAGAGGATGCAGAGGGGGCAGCGTGAGAGGATGCAGAGGGGGCAGCGTGAGAGGATGCAGAGGCGCAGACTGAGAGGATGCAGAGGGGGCAGCGTGAGAGGATGCAGAGGGGGCAGCGTGAGAGGATGCAGGGGGGCAGCGTGAGAGGATGCAGAGGGGGCAGCGTGAGAGGATGCAGAGGGGGCAGCGTGAGAGGATGCAGAGGGGGCAGAGTGAGAGGATGCAGAGGGGGCAGCGTGAGAGGATGCAGAGGGGGCAGCGTGAGAGGATGCAGAGGGGGCAGCGTGAGAGGATGCAGAGGGGGCAGAGTGAGAGGATGCAGAGGGGGCAGCGTGAGAGGATGCAGAGGGGGCAGCGTGAGAGGATGCAGAGGGGGCAGCGTGAGAGGATGCAGAGGGGGCAGTGTGAGAGGATGCAGAGGGGGCAGTGTGAGTGGATGCAGAGGGGGCAGAGTGAGTGGATGCAGAGGGGGCAGCGTGTGTGGAGATGAAGGAGGGCACAGAGTGTGTGGAGATGCAGAGGGGGCACAGTGTGAGTTAGCTGTCAATTATTCTTTGACAGAAATAGAATTGAAAAAATATATAAAAATATTCTTTTCCCTTGGATTTATGTGTATTATTTTTGCATACAACTAAATAAGTATTTTTGTCCTGACCTAAATACTTATTACGTTTTTTTGACCCAACTACTTCTAAGACAGGACTGCTCTGTAATTATTTTGGAGGGGTGCCTTGAAAAAATTGTGGAGACTCTAAGGGTGCCGCGAACTGCAAAAGTTTGAGAACCACTGGATTAGAGGGTTTTATACCTTTGGCGAAAGTACAACAGATAGCAATATTTACTTATACCATACTGACCTCTGCTGGACATCTTCTGCAACAATGTGTGAGAGGTACAGGAGGGAATTACACAGACAGAAACATCAGCTGGTTCTGAAATGGACAAGTACTCTTTACAGTCCTTAGGAGGGAACTTAGGCAAATTACTGTGTATTTAGGTGGTGTTACAAACCCACCCCTCCCCCAAGAGGCTGTGTTTATTTGAAACCCAAAAAAAACATACATTTATTTTTTATTTAAATTGCATTCACTTTGTGTGTCTTGAAATACTGTATGCAAATGTGAATATTTGCACTGTAGGGCTCGTTTGCACAGGACCATAGCTCAGTTCACCCAATCAGTCACCTGCATTTATTGTGTAACTTGCTCTAGACCACAGGTTGCTCTGGGTCAGTGCAAATATTTTGCCTAGAATGCAACGTTAGTAAATCCGCACACCTGAGTGTAGTCTGCTCTCATGTCGTGTTAATAAAGTGAACTTGTCACCATCAATTTACATATGTTTTGTAAGTTTATTTTATGGAGTTTTTCAAAGGCGGTTGTTATGGTTATAACCACGGAATATACCAGTATATAGAGGTATTCTGTTGTGGAACTACAAATACCTGCATGCCCGGCCAGCCAGATATCTTCCTGGATTCCACTGTTACCAGTTTGTGGGTTTTGCATCTTTGATACCTGCAAAGAGATCTGTCAGCACTACTGCACCCAACCTGTCATAGCTGTCCAGCAAATAGAATGAAGATGTGTTGTAAATGCTTCTCCTGAATTGATCTGTTGCCTAGTCAGGACGGTGCCGTCTTTCCCATTCGACACAATGTGCAGGTGCCCGGGGGCCCTGCAGCCCAGGGGGGCCCGTCAGAGGCAGCTAAAAAAAAAAAACAACCTGAAAAAAAAAAAAAGAAGAAAAGACTTACCTGGCGATCCGGCTCCCTCCCTGGTCTCATTACTCCATGCGGCGCTCGCAGTGCATGTCGGGCGTTACGTCATCACGCCCGCCCGACATCCATTGCGGAGCGAGACGGAGGAAGAGACCAGGGAGGGAGCCAGATCGCCAGCTGACCGCAAGGTAAGTATTTTCTTTGTTGTTAAGAGGGCCCTGAGTCAGGAGCCACTTTCTCTCTATACGGAGCATGAGTTGTCTATGCTGGAGTAGACAGCTCTATCCTATCCCTGTTATCAGCTGTGCTATGCTGATTAGATCATTTGTTCTCGCCTGTTACTAGCCCTGAACTGGTCTGCTAAAAAATGTAAAAGAGCGCTGTCAGAAACTAAATTATTATAACGATTTAAAGTAGATCTGTCACCTGCTCACTTCCCCCACCTGTCCTCTCTATCACTCACTTTGCCACCCTTGGCTCCTACCCTTCTGTAACTGTGCATGAAATCCTCTCTCTTCTCTCCTCCTCTTCTTCTACAACCTGTCCTCTCGATCCTGTCCCCTCCAAGTTCCTCCACTCCCTCTCTTCCAATGCCTGTTGTCACTTTGCTCACCTTTTAAACCTCTCTCTCCACTGGTATCTTCCCCTTGGCCTTCAAGCACGCTCTCATCTCCCCTATTCTCAGAAACCCTCCCTTGACCCATCCTCTCTCTCCAAATATTGCCCTGTATCTCTGCTTCCCTTTACTTCTAAAGTTCTCGAACGACTTGTCTTCAATCATCTCAACCACTTTCTCTCTTCCCACTCTTTTTTTGTCCCTCTCCAGTCTGGCTTCTGTCCCTTTCACTGACCTGAAACTGCCCTCACTAAAGTAACAAATATCTTGCTCTCAGCTAAGTCCAACGGTCACTTTTCCTTTCTTGTACTCCTCCACCTCTATGTTGCTTTTGACGCAGTCGATCATTCTCTTTTCCTCCATAGGTATTCGCGAAACAGCTTTCTCCTGGTTTGTCTCCTACCTCTCTGGTTGCTCTTTTAGTGTGTCTGCTTATGACTCTTCCTCCCCTCTTACTATTGGAGTCCCACAAGGCTCTGTCCTTGACCCTCTGCTCTTCTCTCTCTACACCACCTCTCCCGGTGAAGTCATTCAATCATTTGGCCTCCAATACCACCTCTATGCTGATGATATGCAAATCTATCTTTCCTTCCTAACCCAGGTATCTAGCTGTGTTTCTGTTGTCACTACCTGGATGTCACAGCGCTTCCTGAAACTTAACATCTCCAAATCCGAGATCATCATCATTCCTCCTGCCAATGTTGTTATCCCTCCCAATATCTCCTTCTTGGTCCCTCTTTCTCCTGTCACCCAAGCCCGCTGCCTTTGAGTCAATTTTACCCCTCATATCCACTAAAACCTGCCACTTCCTCCTCCGTAACATCACCAAAATCCATCCTTTCCTCTAACAGGCAGCAACAAAAATTCTGGTCCATTCACTCATTTATCTTCTCGACTATTGCAACCCTCTTCTCACTGGCCTTCCTGACTCTCACATTTCTGACCTTCAAACCATACAGAAGTTTGCTTCTTCCACTTCTTTTCTGCATAAATCCCTTCATTGGCTCCCTATCCATTTCAGAATTCAGTTCAAGCTCCTTACCCTCTGTGACGATTATTTACTATTGTTATTTTCCCTTACTATTCAGATATGACAATGTATATTGTATGTAACCTTGTAACGTAATCTCAACGTGTGCTTTGCTAAATGACATGAGTCTGAACCTATGCAAGTATCAATAATCCCATAATAAATACTTAATGGTGGCAGGAAATGTGTATTCATAGCTAAGTGCTTAGTGCTAAGTGCTTAGCATAGCTAAGCCACCATCAAACTTCTCTCCCTCACCTCCTCCTTAGGCCTCTCCCAGTGGACCTCCACCCCCACCCACCGTCTCGGTCACTCACTTGACCTTGTCTTCTCTCATCTCTGCGACCTTTCTGATTTCTCCAACTCTCCCTTCCCACTCTCTGACCATCATCTGCTCTCTTTCACTCTGTCCTCTTCCCCTGCTCCTCCCCCACCAAAAGCTACCCTCACCAGACGCAACCTTGAAGCGATCGACCCCATCTCCTTCTCCTCCTCTCTTGATTCTCTCCTTTCCCCCATTCCCTCCCTGGCCTGCCCTGACCAAGCGTCCTGTCTCTACAACCACTCCCTAACTACTGCCCTGGATGCTGTCGCCCCAGCCTCTCCCATTCGCCGACGCCGCCTCATTCCCCAACCTTGGCACTCCAAACTCACCCGCTTTCTCCAAAAATGCTCTCACACTGCAGAACGCATCTGGAGGAAATCTCGCTCCCTGGCCGACTTCCTCCACTTTAAATTTATTCTCTCCTCATTCTGCTCCTCCCTCTCCCTCGCCAAACAAACCTTCTTCAAGTCCCTCATCTCCTCTCAGTCCTCTAATACCCGCTGCCTTTTTGACACCTTCAACTCCCTCCTCTCTCCCCCTCCTCCTCCGGTCCCGCTGTCCCTCTCTGCTGCTGACTTCGCCACTTTTTTCTCTTCTAAAATTGAAGCCATCAGACTTAACATCTCTGCTTCTAAACCCTCACCAGCTGTCCTCATCGCTCCACCCCCATCCAACAATCAACTCTGGTGCTCCTTCTGCCCCACATCAGGCGAAGAAGTCCGCTCCCTTATTCTTTCCTCTCCACCCTCCACCTGTCCTCTCGACCCCATCCCCTCCAACCTCCTTCGCTCTCTCTCTCCCACTGCCTGCTCCTACCTGGCACACCTTTTTAACCTATCACTCTCCTCTGGTGTAGTACCCTCCTCATTTAAACACGCTCTTATCTCTCCGATCCTCAAAAAACCCAATCTTGACCCCACCTCTGTCGCCAACTACCGCCCCATCTCACTTCTCCCCTACGCCTCCAAACTTCTTGAGCGGATAGTCTGCTGTCGCCTCACCAAATATCTCTCGGACAATTCCCTCCTTGACCCTCTCCAATCTGGATACCGTTCCCTCCACTCCACTGAAACTGCCCTGGCCAAAGTTACCAACGACCTCCTTTCAGCCAAATCTAAGGGTCACTTCTCCTTACTCATCCTCCTTGACCTCTCCGCGGCCTTTGACACTGTGGACCATCCCCTCCTTCTGCAAACTCTTCTCTCTCTCGGCCTCTCCGGTTCCGTCCATGCCTGGTTCTGCTCCTACCTCGCTAACGGCACCTTCTCTGTCTCCATGTCTGGCTCTTCCTCCACCCCCTCCCCACTCCCAGTAGGCATCCCCCAGGGCTCTGTCCTCGGCCCTTTACTCTTTTCGCTATACACTTCCTCCCTTGGTGCGCTCATCTCCTCCTTTGGTCTTCAGTATCACCTGTATGCTGACGACATTCAACTCTACATCTCTTCTCCTGATCTCTCTTCCTACCTTATCTCTCGCGTATCTGACTGCCTCTCTGCCATCTCCTCCTGGATGTCCTCCCGCTCTCTCAAAATTAACATCTCCAAAACTGAATTCGTTGTCTTTCCTCCCCCCAAACTCCCCTCCCACCACAACCTCTCTATCGTGGTTAACAACACCACCATCTCCTCTGTTACCCAACTCCGTTGTCTGGGTGTCACCCTTGATTCCTCTCTCTCTTTTGCCCCCATGTCCAATCCCTTGCCCAAGCCAGTAGACTCCAACTTCGCAATATAGCCCGCATCCGACCCTTCCTCTAACAAGACGCCACCAAAACCATCATCCATGCACTCATCATCTCCCGCCTCGACTACTGCAACCTTCTCCTCACTGGCCTCCCCCTCTCTCATCTCGCCCCCCTCCGCTCTGTACTCAATGCGGCTGCATGACTCATCTTTCTCTCACGCTGCTCCTCCTCTGCTTCCCCTCTCTGCCTTGCCCTACACTGGCTCCCCATCCCCTACAGAATCCTCTTCAAACTCCTTACCGCCCCTTACAAAGCTCTCTCCCAGTCTACTGCCCCCTACATCTCCAACCTCCTCACCATTCACACTCCTGCCCGATCCCTGCGCTCTGCCACTGACCATCGCCTCTCTTCCACTCTCATTACCACTTCCCACTCCAGAATCCAAGACTTCTCCCGAGCTGCCCCCCTACACTGGAATGACCTCCCTCGCTCCATCCGTCTCGCTCCCAAGCTGTGCTCCGTCAAACGAGCACTTAAAACTCACCTGTTCCTTAAAGCCTACCAATCATCCACCTAACCCCTCACCTACTCTGCTCGCTCTTCCCTCTCTCCCCTGGTATCACCGCTCCCTCTTGTGTCTGTTTCGTCCACCCTCCCTTAGGATATAAGCTCGTTTGAGCAGGGCACTTCTTCCCTCGTGTCTCCATACCTGTTCTTCTGCTCCGTCCTTACTCCATTTGTCTGTCCCGGAGTTTCTGAAGCACTGGTACTTTGTGTTTACTGTTCTGTACTGTTTAACCCTGTATGGTTTACTGTTTGTACTATGTACGGCGCTGCGGACACCTTGTGGCGCCTAACAAATAAATGATAATAATAATAATAATAATAAGTGACTAAGGTGATGCCAGTCACGGCCAGCTGTTCAGATTGCTGTATCTGGGACAGACTGGGCATTCGTGACACCCTCACCTACAAAGCCCTTACCAACGTTTCTCCTCCTTACATCTCTGGCCTTGTCTTGAGGTACATACCTACCCGACCACTCTGCTCTGCCTCTGACCTCTGCCTCAAATCACCTCTCATTACCTCCTCCCATGCTCGCCTGCAAGACTTCTGCCGTGCTGCCTCTAATCTTTGGAAAGCCCTACCCCATCTAACTCGGCACTCCCCCAACCTTCAGTTCTTCAAACGCTCACTCAAAACTCACCTTTTCAAGCTCTCCTATCCTACCACCTCCTAACCATTCTATCC
The DNA here is from genome assembly GCF_038048845.1 of Mixophyes fleayi. Classification (NCBI taxonomy): domain Eukaryota; kingdom Metazoa; phylum Chordata; class Amphibia; order Anura; family Limnodynastidae; genus Mixophyes; species Mixophyes fleayi. The sequence continues at coordinate 327,760,056 of NC_134405.1, read as the reverse complement.
ATCGCCTCCTCTTCCTCGCCTGCCATCTCCATCTTCTCCCAGTTGGTCCTACTGTCTCTCACCATCATTCCATCTAGAGTGTAAGCTCTCGTGGGCAGGGTCCTCTCTACCTATTGTCCACATCTGTCCACTGTCCGACTCCCTTGTACGTCTTGTCATATGTTTTGCTGCACTCTGTGTGAGCCCCCATAGCATTACTCAAACTCATCTGTGCTACTTATATGATTTACCTCATCTATTTGTTACTTGCTTCTGTATCAGGTACTACGGAATCTGTGGTGCCTTATAAATAAATAAATAAGTAATAATAATAAATAATTGTTGAGAAAATTATAGCTATACCAAGGATGCCAAAGCACACGCATTACAGCTAGCATAATGCATGACATGCATAAAAACGTATTAATTATACCCCGAACACAGAAAATTGGGTCTGTGATGTTTATCAAGGTAAACGAGAAAAGTAAAAGCTGGTTATTATTCAATGCTCTGTGTGTACACCTATACTGTACGAACAATTTGTTTAGTTGCTGAGAACAAGAAAGAGACGACCTACTAATATTGAAAGCTACTCATATACCTCCCAACATTTCAGTCCTTGGGGGGGTGCAGGGGTTGTGGCCATGTCAAGACAGGGCGTGACCACATCACAATGGGGGCGTGGTCACATCGTGTGGGGAGTGGGCCACTCCCCTAGAGGGCTGCCTAGCACTGTAAAGTGCTAGACTGCCTATTAAATATCTCCTTTCCCCCACCATTCCCACCCGCAGGACAAACATGTCCCCGACTGGACAGAGCCCTGAAATCTGGACAGCAGAGATGTATGCTACTCTGTGTATGCGAGTATTCTAGATTACACAGAATGGACAGTGTATATCCTATTTTACCCCAACTTTTATTTTTTACATACCATGCAGAAGGCAGATATGTGGTTGACAGCGTGATGTATATCCGGACTTCAATGTGTGACACCTTTCTAGTTGGATTTGAAAAAAGTAGGATATTAGTTATATGCTTTAAGAATATTAAGTAAATAAGAAACTGTTTAGGTATCCCACTTCAAGGGATTCTGTTTTAGCTAATTAATATGGGCAGCCCGGTGGCGTAGTGGTTAGCACATCTGCCTTACAGCACTGGGGTCATGAGTTCAATTCCCAACCATGGCCTTATCTGTGTGGAGTTTGTATGTTCTCCCCGTGTTTGCATGGGTTTCCTCCGGGTGCTCTGGTTTCCTCCCAAACTACAAAAACATACTGGTAGGTGAATTGGCTGCTAACAAAATTGATCATTAGTCTGTCTGTCTGTGTATGTGTGTATGTGTATTTTAGGGAATTTAGACTGTAAGCTCCAATGGGGCAGGGACTGATGTGAATAAGTTCTCTGTACAGTGCTATGGAATTAGTGGCACTATATAAATAAATGATGATGATGATGATGATGAATAGTAGTGAACATTTCCAATGCTTACACACTACACTCTATGGCAGTGATTTTAAACTATTAGTGTAGTGTTTACCCAGCCAATAATCCCTCCATAAAATCCAATGCCAATTTTTTCACTTTAAGTATTTTTAAGTACTAAACACCCAAAGTTCAATAGAACAGGGGTAAATTGGAGCTGGTGCCCATAGCAGCCAATCAGATTCTAGCTATAATTTTCTAGACTGTACTAGATAAATTTTAGCTATAATCCGATTGGTTGCTATACTTTTCTCTTTTAAGGTTTAATAAATCTACCCTAAGTTCTTTAGAACACAGACCACACTTCACACCCAAGCCGAGTTGGTGAAAATACATATCTGTATAACTGAGGGTACAGCTCAGATCTTGTGTTACACTTCACCAAAAACTTTTAATCCATTGTCGTTTACCACTATAACTCGCAATTGTTCAATGTGCACACATGCTTATCCATTCTTATAAAACAGCGTTTCATTGAAGACTCACACATTTGAAAATGTTTTGTTTCACTTTTATTATTCACCCTCCCCCATTCCAATGGCAGTTAAAACTGCTGATTTAATTTATTTGTGATCAAAATTTCACTCTTTGCCACATCCTGCAAACAGTGTAAATGAAAACAAAATTTAAACAAAGAAATAAACAGTTCAAAATGAAACAACATAACAAAAATAAAACATTTTGTATAGCAGGCTTGCTAATTGTTAACATTGTGTACAGAGGGGTTATTACAAGTAGTAGTGCCTATATCGGCAATTAGAGAGATATTTTTTAAACTTCATTAATTTAATAGCAGTGAAGTTAAATGAGGTATCATGGAACTAATATAATCAATATTTAATACAATTCCAAGTAGTACAATTGACAAGAGGAATGCTGATTGTTTCTTTATCTGAAAACTTGGGGTACTGAGACAAAAATACTCATAATTAATATCAATTACCATGTTTGTTGTACTAGTTATTAAACAAATTCAAACACATTGAGAAATTCTAATTAAAAAATAAATTTAAAATCACTAAAATTTAAATTAAAAAAACAAAAAAAGAACATTTTAGAAATTGGTCTCTTTATAAAAAAATGGCTATAAATTATAAATAATATTTAATAACAAAATAACAAACAACAGAACAGAAACTAAACAAAAGAAATCATAATAATATTGAAACAATAAAGGTTAAAGCATAAAAATATGACTGCAAAAGTCTCTTTGGACTACCATTGTTGCAGGTCAAAATATTACAAATTAATTATTGTATGAACAAGATATTACTAGATGATTAATTCTGAAATCGTACTGCAGTAGAATAAAACGTAAAATAAATAGCCCCACATATAAACTGTGTTGTAATCCTATTTCAAATAAAATATTTTATCCTATCAAACCAAGGTAGAAAAAACATGAACATAAATAAAAGTTAAATTGATCTGCAGGATTATTAGTGGTGGAGAGAAATGTTTCCGCATATAGATGTTTAAGTGGAAATCGTTTGCTGTTATTATAAAGAATGTAGAAAAAAGAATTAATTTATGTTGCTGTCTTTAAGCCCATTTTGATAAATAGATAATGATTAAACTCAAATAATATATTCAAAATAAAATGATGAGTTTTAGAAACAAACCCCAATATTCAATGTAGGGTCTTTTGGAGACATTGTATTAAGGAAAATGCATCCAACTTAAATAATGTGTTATGCAATGAAATAAATGACAGCAATAAAATATTATTCACTATTTAAAATTAATTACCAGTGAAGTTTTATTAATAATAAATAAAATAATTTTCAAATTGTGCTGTTGCCACATTTAAAATTTGTTCATTATTTTGGGGCAAGTTATGTAATATTCCTGGGAAAGCTACGTACAGAAATGTGATTTAAAGGATATTCTAACTAACCACAAAGTGTGCATCATCATTATAATTATCATCACAAAAAAAAATCTATCACAACCGCACAGCACATGAATCAATGTATTTGTGCTGCAAAACAACTGAACCAAATAAGTCAATTTTGAAGTTGATTTTTCAAAGTTGATTTATCTTGACATATAGTCATTTTGATAAATTTGGCGCAGTTCTCCCTTTTTGCAGCCTGAAGACATTTTTCAAGTTAATACCGGACTTCTTTCTAGAAACCAATTCACACTTCAATAGCTCTTAATGTAGTTTCAAGTATGCTTAAATATTCCTACATTTATTATTTATTTAACACCTTCAACAACTTCATCTTGCAACAGCATTCAACAATTATGATCAGGGGATCAGCATCTTGCAATGTTTAACAATGCAGGTGTATGTTTGATTAATCTAGTACTTGATGGGAATGCCCATGTATAATAATATATATAAACTGTTCCCATAGAAAACCTAACACAATGGTAATATAATGACAATGATGAAAAAAAAGGGAAAAATTAAGTGTGACGTAAGTTAATAATAGCTACAATTTTTATTTTTTTCTTATTTGGCTATAATTCTCCCTGAAGAAATAATAAATTATTTACAATCTAAGCTGTCAATATCCAGTCTATTCTCTCCTCTGATGCAAAGTTATTTTCCTTCCAGATCGATCTGCCCTTGACAATCATTTTCATGAAGGAGGCAAGAAAGAGAAATGTTACCAACTGCTGAGGGGGATTCAACACTGGCTCATGACCAGGTCTATTGTAAGTTTTACTTCTTTAAAAAATATTATTTTATTATGAAAATGTTTTCTATAGGAAAAGTTGAATAGATGGACTGGAGAGAACGTCAATATACAATGCAAGGTAGATGAATCCCTGAATATCCTGATCCTATATCTACTACATAAGGGGAAGTTAATGTTCATTATTGTACCATATTGCTAAGTCACGAGGGCGGACCGCACGGTCCGCACCGGATCACAACTTTATCTGAAATAAAAAGTAAAAAAAAAAAAAAAGCTCCTGAAATGTTTTCATATATAATGGTGAGTATAGCTTTTATTCAAGTCATCCTCAGTGATCCTTTTAACTGTCATTAATATTTGTTTGTTAATTTTCTTTTTATTAATTAGAGTTTAGTCGAAATATTAAGTATATTTACTTTCTCTATATTTCCCCATATGCAAGTAGAAAGAGGATCAGAAAAAGTTTAAATGGTAAATTGAACACACACACACACACACGTTTTTCATAGCAATTAACCTGTTATTGACAAGTGCTTTGGTTAGATATACGTTTAGAAGCTGTTATAGCGGCTTTCCACCTTCGGGTGACTTTAATCTGTACACGCTGTCTTGTGGCTTTTACTAAACGCATTGTTTTATCTCCCTGGCTTCTCCCCACCTTGTCTCTGATGAGAAAAAAAGTTGTTTGCTTCTGTTGCCCATGGATACGACACAACACCCCTCTCTGGATACATTTGTAACCAATGCAAAGAGCACAGAAGAGTCGTATGATGTGAGAGGCAACACAAATAAGTAACAGTCTGATAATATAAATAATCGGCTAAAAAGCATTGAAGGAAACCAGAGAGATAAAGCAATGTATTTAGCAAAAGTTACCGGAGGGCATGCACAAACCAATACATTGAAAACATACAAAGGTAGAAACCCGTTTAAAGCAGCAATCATATGATAAGATCAGGAGTGTTTGTTAATACAAATCACTGTGGTTGGCTATACGAAGAATGTTGGTGTTTACCATTTCCCTTGGGTTTTTTTTTCAGGCTGCTATTAATGATTTATGTTGTGAACTACCATGGTAACCACAGTCCCAGGACTCATATTGTGAGCAGAGGTTTTTGAACACCCCCTCTGAGCTTCTGCACACTCCTTCTTCTCCCCCTGTTTGCTGTCACATGGTCTGCTGAAAGCTGTGAGCCTCTGTAGCAAACTGACTGTGTCTAGCAACCATTTTTGTTTGCCAACCAGAGAAATTTTGAAAAGGAGATATTGATTTGCAGAAGGATAATAGCTAAGAAAAATTCAGGCTTAAAATATACTTAACTTGCTATTTAAAGGAACAAAATCTATGTTGGATTGCTGCTTCAAGTACAACTATAGAAATCAAAGTACTCAAAATCGGCTCTTCTGTACCTAATAAGTAACACTGTTCATGCCTCTGTGAGTGTGAGATCACCATTAAAATACAGCATCATAATCCACTATTAGATTGAAAATTAGAGTTATAGAATACAACGGCAATAAATTAATCTCATACATTATGTGTTTAATCATCAGTAATCGCACAAAACTGTACCAAATAGCTACAACCTTTTTTAGTATTAAAAAAATAAATAAATAAAAATAAGAATTAAGTGCATAAACATATCAGTGCATGAACGGAACATGGTAGTATTGACCTCAACCACAACTATTTGTGCAGGCTGCTAACGACCCAATAAAACAGTTCTTGATTTAAAAATAAATCTAAAAGTATCCCTAGCTCTTCGAGAGCAGGGCGAGACAGGGGTGATGTGAATAAAAAGCAAATCTTAGCAGACACAGAAAATGGACCTAGAAGGATTCATCGATTGACTGGTCAATATAACCTGGGATTAGGCAACTGAGACGGATGTATCTAAGAAAGAAATCCTTAAAGGGGAATCCCGCCTTTAGACAGCATTGGTTTATTGGCGTGTACATGCCCATTTACTAAACACAATGCCTTTACATTTCAGGTGTTGATTTTTTTTTGCTCAAAGTTATATAACATCCACTAGGCAGAGTTATTTTCTTTTCCTGCCCTTGAGTATGACACATAATTGTTCTGTGGACACGTTTGTAGCCGTCGCACCTGATTGAAAACGCAATGTGTGGATTTTTCTATTGATAAATGCTGCATTTTTTTTTATCTGTTTGGAACCAAGTTCTAAATCCTGAGCATATACCAATAGACCTATATCTGAGAGACCCGTAATACAGTCCGTCACATTTTTCTTAACATCACCCATTTTATTTAAAATCCTACCAGCATTGATCTAGGCTTTATCCAAGAGCCTGCTCCTTTTGGCTATGGTGCGCCACATTCAAAGAAGAGCAGTCATACTTTGCCTATAACTTAGCCATACAGAGGCCCGATGAATAGTCCTTTTGTAAAAGTGTTTAGAACATTCCATCACGGTGCAAAATTATATATGAACAAAATAAATAGCAAGCTCTTAATGGCAATACAAATAAGAAATAACACAATAAAACCTAATGACTGACACTAAGATAAGTGCATACTTCCAACGCGGGTTCATATATTGGCTTAAGTATCCTGGAACACTGTAGCTCTTGGTAAAGAAAGAGGTAACCATCCTGGATCCCTTCCATGCAGCCAGCGTCTACTATGATAGAGGTCACCATATTATTGCCCTCCCCATAGGCAGATTTCAAGCTTCTCGGGTTCTGTGCTTCTCTTGGTATAAATCTGGACTCTGTACATTAAGAAGGTAAATGTCCTCGCTTCCCCTGGTCTGGAGACCTTAAGGACAGCGTTGGCGACCGGTGACGTCCTCTCACTTAGTCCCATCCTAGTCGAAGTCTAATGGTCTGGGGGTGTTTTGGAGAGACAGTTGAATGGGGCACACTGTTGACTGGAATGTGTTTTTCCTTCTTCGAACGCTAAATTAGGACTAGAAGATAAGAAACAATATTTAAGTCGATCATTTAGTACTATCGGCCTCTAAAACAGCTGACAATTGACAATTTATCTTAAGACACCATTGTTAAATTAACAGTATATACTACATCTTCAGGTCAAAAACAGCTTAAATACAAAAATGCATGATATGAAATCTCTGTCTATAAGTTCAACAAGGCCGTGGAATGGGGGTAAGACCTCCAAGACATTTGACTCGCTCCTATTTTTTTTAAGACAAATAACACATACATATACACTGCATGTATGGAGTATTCACTGGTGTGTCAGGATTAGTATGTGGAAAAGAGTAATCACAATTTAAATGTTAGGAACTGGGAGTGCAATTTAAAGCTGAGAGTATACTGACTGCGATACATTCACAAATATCTCTTCCTAGAATTCTAAAAACCTCCTCTTATTATCTTATTACAAGATATTCTTAGCGCTTATTATTATATTGTGAATTAAACATTATTACAGCTAAAAGATTAAAAATGAATGTTCTTTAGTAAAGTTTAGTAGATTAATCATATATTTAAAAATAGAAGTGTTATTTTAAAGGCTGGTAAACATGAATAAGATAATTTAGAAAGAAGCCCTTATAAGAGGGGTTTAAATGGGTGGTACACTTTTGGACAACTCCTTTATTTAATATCCCCTACCCTCACCCTGTTATCTGAATCCGATAGCCTGTTCATTTTCCAGTACAACACACCATCGAGTGCAACCATAGCTCTTCAACATATTTCTACGGAATTCTGCTGATAGAGCTCTACTGATAGAGCTCTACTGATAGAACTCTACTGATTGATAGAGCTCTACTGATAGAACTCTACTGATTGATAGAGCTCTACTGATAGAGCTCTACTGATAGAACTCTACTGACAGAGCTCTATTGATAGAACTCAACTGATTGATAGAGCTCTACTGATAGAGCTCTACTGATAGAGCTCTACTGATAAAGCTCTACTGATAAAGCTCTACTGATAGAACTCCACTGATAGAGCTCCACTGATAGAGCTCCACTGATAGAACTCTACTGATAGAACTCTACTGATAGAACTCCACTGATAGAGCTCCACTGATAGAGCTCTACTGATAGAGCTCTACTGATAGAGCTCTACTGATAGAACTCCACTGATAGAGCTCTACTGATAGAGCTCTACTGATAGAACTCTACTGATAGAGCTCTACTGATAGAGCTCTACTGATAGAACTCTACTGATAGAGCTCTACTGATAGAGCTCTACTGATAGAACTCCACTGATAGAGCTCTACTGATAGAGCTCTACTGATAGAGCTCCACTGATAGAGCTCTACTGATAGAGCTCTACTGATAGAGCTCCACTGATAGAGCTCCACTGATAGAGCTCTACTGATATAACTCCACTGATAGAGCTCTACTGATAGAACTCCACAGATAGAGCTCTACTGATAGAACTCCACAGATAGAGCTCTACTGATAGAACTCCACTGATAGAACTCTACTGATAGAGCTCTACTGATAGAGCTCTACTGATAGAACTCCACTGATAGAGCTCTACTGATAGAGCTCCACTGATAGTGCTCTACTGATAGAGCTCTACTGATAGAACTCCACTGATAGAGCTCTACTGATAGAACTCCACTGATAGAGCTCCACTGATAGAGCTCTACTGATAGAGCTCTACTGAAGTGGGATGGAGGAAGAAACGATGGAGGAATCATTGTGCATGATGACGTCACAGAGCATAGGGCCCGACCCCACACAACAGAAAATAAAAAAGGAAGGTGAGAGGCGGTAAAAAATTCTCAATTTTCCCAATTCTGGCTCTGGGGTCCCCTTATGAGATATTGTCTATTGATTTGCAATGTCACTTGCAATCAACAGACAATATACCCACTATGCTATAGAAAATAAAAAGAGCCAACACATACTAATGTGCATACAAAAATAAACTAAAAACAAACAAATTAAACAAAAAAAAAAAAGTATAATACATGGCTACTTAATAGCCGGGCAGCCAATCAGGTACGATCTCACAGCACTCAGCCAATCACATAGCATATTAAAATAGCTGAGCTGTGATGGGCTCAGTGCTCTATTAAGCCGAGCTCACCAGTTTAACGCATTGGGCGTCAGGTGATCCTCTGGCGCAGTCTGTACGTTCAATGTTTTTATTTTTCCTTTAGAATTTCAAGATATCAATTGTATTACGGTGGAACAAGATGGAAAGAAGATTTTAGGTTTGTATTAATTATGGAGGCACCTTTTTATTCAACAGGGGCAACATTTTTTTTGAAAGCAACCACAATTATTTAATAATCTTAAAATAGAGGTCTAACATTTAAGAAGATTAAAACAGGTGACAGTAATATTTGCCCTATAATGAATAACTTGGTTTACAAATCACACATTGAAGCCCCTGAAAATCTGAGCTTTGAACAAATCTCCCCCTTAGTCTTCTACAAAAAAGGGATGATTTGTGTGGGATCTGCACAGAAAATGACCCACAATTGTGTTGGAATTTGACCAGCCCAGGAAATGCCAAAATAGGCTCAGCACAGTGGTGAAATATTGTGTGTATATATATATATATATATATATATATATATATATATATGTGTGTGTGTGTGTGTGTATATATACATTATACATTGCAAATGATGAAATGATTCCTAATGTCAATAAGGGGGAAAGAATTTAAGAAAATAATTGTGTCATTTCTGTATAATTGTGTCATGCATTAGTTGCAAAAAGTTATAAAAGGCACATTTTTACAGAGGGTTTTAATTAAACATTTAGCTGCAAGATCAATCAACGTGCACAGTGGCCTAGTGGTTAGCACTTCTGCCTCACAGCACTGGGGTCACAAATTTGATTCCCGACCATGGCCTTATCTGTATGGAGTTTGTATGTTCTCCTTGTGTTTGCCTGGGTTTCCTCCAGGTGCTTTGGTTTCCTCCCACACTCTAAAAACATACTAGTAGGTTAATTGGCTGCTATCAAATTTGACCCTAGTCTCTCTGTCTATGTGTGTATGTTAGGGAATTTAGACTGTAAGCTCCAATGGGGCAGGGACTGATGTGAGTGAGTTCTCTGTACAGCGCTGTGGAATTAGTGGCGCTATATAAATAACTGATGATGAATGTGCTAAGGAGGTCAGCTGCAGGGGCTGTATCAAACAGCATTTCTACCTCCTCCTATATGGTCTCCTCCTTTCTCTGTCTCTCCCCCATCACCTCCATGTGCTGATTAATATTCCACGCAACTGTGCAATTCATTACCTGACTGACCACTAAATTGAGGTAAGGGGGCAATGGTATAAGGGTTCAAATATTACGTTCTAATATTCACTATTAATATAAACCTGGCATTTAAAACAGTTTAATAACAAGGCTCCATCTGCTTTTCAATGCTCTTTCCTGAATATTGCTGCTCTGGCCATTTGTCATTAGAGCGAGCTATTTATACCGTTGTATTATTATCTGCTTTATATCTATATTTGCAAAAAATTCAAACAAAACAACTACTACAATCAGCCAAATCCAGACCTTGAGCCAGTGGACATATTGCAAAGTACTGATTACATTATGTGATTTTAACAGTGATGATAAATCTACAATATCACATAATTCAGAGACATTGAGAGAAGAGTAAGGGTTTTCTTTACCAAAGCTGGTTATACAATCCTGAAATGCATTTTATTTCACAACTCTAAGTATATATTTTTGCAATATGCTGCATTTTTGTCAAGTGTGAGGACTATTCACAATAGATAAATAAACGGAAGGTGAATTAATTGAATGTTTGGGCTCTCTTGTAGAAGACAATAATCCCCACTATGATTTAATCTTTGCAAAGTAATATCATTGACAGGTGAATTAAAATGTTTTTTAGAATACTGCACTGACAGCAGAGTAAGGGAATAGCCTATTACACCTGATAAAGATACAGTAGACTATAATTGGGAGATATTTGTTACTTAAAGGTGCTTATTGAAACTCTACCTCCAGTAAAAACAGAGTTCTGGGTGGCGTTAAAGGAGTTAATTTAGAACAGAAAGCATATTTATATGTAATGGATCCAATAGATTGTAAGCTTGTGAGCAGGGCCTTCTCACCTCTTTGTCTGTTTTACCCAGTTTGTTTATTAGTTTAATATGTTTGTCCCCAATTGTAAAGCGCTACGGAATATGTTGGCGCTATATAAATAAATGATGATGATGATCCACTAAGATCACAGATGGCTCTAAGTGTTCCACGCCGCACTCTTCTCTAAGCTTCCCAGCCAATGCGCCACACCAGGAAACTTCCCATTCACGACCGACACCTTGCAACAGGCCGAGCGCTAAGAGAATGGAGCGCTGCGCGGCATTGAGCCGTCATGGATCCCGGTGAGCAGTACTTTGAAGGTAAGTACAGTATAGTTTAGTTCTCTATATTAACTCCCCCTTGTGTTTGATGTACTGTAACCCATAGCAGCCAATCTATTATTAGCTGTCATTTTTGTAACAATTTAGCATATTTTTGAATATTGCCCCCATCCCATAGATTGTAAGCTTGCGAGCAGAACCTTTTTTTACCTCTCTGTCTGTACTACGCAGTGTTGTTTTATTACTGTGTTTGTCCTCAATGATAAAGCGATGCAGAATTTGCTGGCGTTATATGAATAAATGTTGATGATGATAGAATAGCGGTTTGTACAGTACATGGTATTTAAGCTTTGCAAAAAGCACCATTGTCATCCGGCTCTTACAGAATTGGCTATTTTCTGTATTTTATAACCAATCTAACGTAGCGAATTGTCTTACAGTAGCAGTAGGATAGACTTTGATGTTTTCACCCTGTCCTGTCGGAAATCCAATCCCTTAAATATAGGGACAAAAAATTTAGTCTATGGTTAGTTCCAAAAATCAGAATGTGGGGTGCCTCTACATTGTGGTTAAACAGGCTCACACTGAAATGCTGAGACCACCTGCAACGTTTATATGACATTAAGAATCTTCATTGGAGGGTTACAGAAAACAACTGGGCTCGGTTTGCTATAGCACACATTACAGATTGACCGGGGATGTGGGACGGACTTTTAAAGTAATATGGCAGCATACACTGAGCAACTTCTAAGTAATGTTTTAGTTACAAGGTACAGTTCCCTATCAACGGAGAGACTGGACAGGAGGCACACCTGAATAACTTGTCCTGGGAGAGGATGTAAGCTGCAGGTGACGTCCGTACGATGCCTGGGACAACGTAATCTACCTGGTCCATCAACCATGGCTGCATTGTGACAAATGTTGCGATGCAACCAGGGCTTTCCTACCCCGTTAACTTGTAAACAAGTTAATGAGGTAGGAAAGTTGAATTTTGTATCCGTATGTCTCCCATCACCCATTTAGATAGTAAGCTCTGAAGCCAATGTCTCTATACTGTTTCTTTTTCTTACTGCACTTGGTACAATTCTGTGTTTGATTTCTCCCTCTTGTAAGAGGCTGCACACACTGTGTAGCGCTATATGATAGGAATAATGAACCCCCTACTGCAGAGGTGCCCAAACTCCGACCTCAAGAGCCACCAACAGTTCATGTTTTCAGGATTTCTTTAATCATGCACATGTGAGTAAATATAGTGTCCAGGGTTAGTAATTATTGCACTTGTTTCTACATACACTATCCTTGCACCTCTCGAGCTCTGGGTTTGAGCACCTCTGTCCTACTGTAAAATATAAGTATATTAAAATACCAAGGAGTTGTGTTACCATATGCACAAGACTGGAGGTTGAGTACATTAGTACAGGTCATGCAGCTCCACAGTGACTCCTAATATCCTTTATATCTTACAGTACTTTATTTTTTAGATTACACCGTTATTAATTTGAAACAAAACAAGTTATTTGTATGTCTTGGTCCTTATATCCTGGTGTATTTTGCGTTTACTGCCAGTTATATATCCCAAAAACAGAATATATTGTGGGTTACACGAATCACGGCTCACCAAATATAAGGTTATATTTTATAGGAGTGACATCACTGCTCACCAAATACAACGTGCATGACGTTCAGCTCTCCCAACTATACAACATGCAGCAGGATTCGGGCACTTTCAGTGACTGGGGACCTCTGTGAGACCACGTGAGATCCACAGAATGAGGATGTGGTCACAGCCGTTTCCCGATTGGACAAGTGCCTCAACCATCTATGGGAAGCTGTGTTGCATTTTTACCCAGTCGTCGGGTCCATTGACGGAATCTTTTGGACGCTACCCAGCGGAACCTCCAACTCACGGAAAATGCCAGGAGCCTTTTACTCTGGACAAATAATTGTCTGGGGTCCTGGTAGAGGGACGGACGCCCAGCAATGCACCATTTACAATTTGTGAGGGTGAATTAACCTTTAGAATCCAGATTAGGAAAGTTAGCACAGAACATGGAATGGAGTCTCTTAGTAGGGGGGGTGGTTACCATTATAAGAATAACACAGAGGGGAAAATAAGATCATCCACTAAAATGCTGGCGGACTTTGCATGCAATGAGACTGGAGAAAGAGACAGAAAAGAGGGTTATCAGCACGTTACCTGGCGGTCAGGGAGTTTAGCCTCTGGGTTAGTTGTGAGTAGAGCGGCGCTGAGGCAGCAGACTGCTGACAATCTACAAGAAACTGATAAATTAGACATATATACAAAGTGATGACACAGTCCATGCTTAAACAGAGAAGGAAAAGACACAGAGAATAGCACTGTTATAAGTCACTTCTGTTAGAGAGGCTTTATGTTTTGGGAAGGACCTTGAGATTATGTTTAACAAACTTATATATTGGAAGTGGAAAATATACTCAGGCTGAATTGAGACAGAAGCAGTAACTTTTAAGTGTATTTCAAATGCGAATGTACAAAGTTTACACAAAATAGCACAAAAACATATAACATATAAAAACACACAACAAACATTTTGCTAAGTGTATTATTTTATTTAGTACAAGTTATGTGTGAGGGGTTTCTGCCATTTTTTAGAAATATGAGGGCAGAATGGATCACTTTCAGGGATGAGTTTAGTTCTTGTCCTAGGTTGGTAGGTCGTAATTAGGCTGCTTGGTCTAATGTTAAGTCTTTGGTATTCATGCTTTAATAAACTCATGAAAAGTGTGTTACAAAAATACGGCAATTAAGAGTCAATGCTGCTCTTCCTGCACTTGTGATCTAAAATTATATATATTTTTTTATATATTGATATCTTAGAACACAAGATGCCCTGTATCTCATGGGTTAATGTGTGCTTCCAGTACTATGGTCTGTGTTGGTAAAAGTGCAAGGCATGGGTAACAGCTTGAGCTAAGGATAATGTTATGATAAGGATTGAAATGTGGACTTTAATAAACAGGAAAATCTGTATCATAAACATAAAGTTTATATAAATATAATGAAATGAGTATCTGGGAGCTGCAAACAAATATAGCTCATTTATATAGAAAATCTTTAATGTATTTTATAAAATGAAATATAGCTGAGTTTTGCAACTTGTGTTATTAAAATGTATGACACATTTGTATACTGCTCTTGTACAGCAGACCTACTGCACTGCTCGGGTACAACTGACCCACTATACTGATCCAGTACAGCTCATCTAGTATAGCTGAGCCAGTACAGCTGACTCATTACAAGACAGTACAGCTAACCCACGAAACTGATCCAATACAGTTGACTTAGTAATGCTGATCCAGTACAGCAGACCCAGTACACTGCTTTGGTACAGCAATCCTAGTACACTGCTCCGGTACAGCAATCCCAGTACACTGCTCAGGTACAGCAATCCTAGTACACTGCTCCGGTACAGCAATCCTAGTACACTGCTCCGGTACAGCAATCCTAGTACACTGCTCCGGTACAGCAATCCCAGTACACTGCTCCGGTACAGCAATCCTAGTACACTGCTCCGGTACAGCAATCCTAGTACACTGCTCCGGTACAGCAGACCCAGTACACTGCTCCGATACAGCAGACCTAGTAAACTGCTACGATACAGCAATCCTAGTACACTGCTCCGGTACAGCAATCCTAGTACACTGCTCCGGTACAGCAGACCCAATAAACTGCTACGATACAGCAATCCTAGTACACTGCTCCGGTACAGCAATCCTAGTACACTGCTCTGGTACAGCAATCCCAGTACACTGCTCCGGTACAGCAATCCTAGTATACAACTCCGGTACAGTAGACCCGATACACTGATCCATTAGAGCTCACCAGTACCACTTATACTTTACAACTGACCCACTATACTGATCCAGTACAGCTCATCTAGTATAGCTGAGCCAGTACAGCTGACTCATTACAAGACAGTACAGCCAACCCACGAAACTGATCCAATACAGTTGACTTAGTAATGCTGATCCAGTACAGCAGACCCAGTACACTGCTTTGGTACAGCAATCCTAGTACACTGCTCCGGTACAGCAATCCTAGTATACTGCTCCGGTACAGCAATCCTAGTACACTGCTCCGGTACAGCAATCCTAGTACACTGCTCTGGTACAGCAGACCCAGTAAACTGCTACGATACAGCAATCCTAGTACACTGCCCCGGTACAGCAATCCTAGTACACTGCTCCGGTACAGCAATCCTAGTACACTGCTCCGGTACAGCAGACCCAGTACACTGCTCCGATACAGCAGACCTAGTAAACTGCTACGATACAGCAATCCTAGTACACTGCTCCGGTACAGCAATCCTAGTACACTGCTCCGGTACAGCAGACCCAATAAACTGCTACGATACAGCAATCCTAGTACACTGCTCCGGTACAGCAATCCTAGTACACTGCTCTGGTACAGCAATCCCAGTACACTGCTCCGGTACAGCAATCCTAGTATACAACTCCGGTACAGTAGACCCGATACACTGATCCATTAGAGCTCACCAGTACCACTTATACTTTACAACTGACCCACTATACTGATCCAGTACAGCTCATCTAGTATAGCTGAGCCAGTACAGCTGACTCATTTCAACACAGAACAGCTAACTCACGAAACTGATCCAATACAGCTGACTCAGTAATGCTGATCCAGTACACTGATCCAGTACAGTTGACACAGTAAATGTGACTCAGTATAAATGACCCACAGCTGTTTTAGTACAGTTCACCCAGTACCACTGATCAGCACAGCTGACCTACTACAGCTCACCCAATACACAGTGACCCAGCACAGCTCACCTGATACACTGGCCCAGTACACCTATTCGGTATACTGATCCACTACAACTCACCCAATACACTGATCCACTACAAATCACCCCGTACAACTAACACAGTACAGCTGACCCACTACAGTTAATCCAGTACACTAGCCCAGCACATTATTCCAGAACAGGTGATACAGTACAGGTGACACAGTACACTGATCCAGTACAGCTGACCCAGTACATCCATCCAGTATAGCTGGAGCAGTAATAGCTGAGTTCTGTGTAATGGCTTGCAGGCTGAAAAGAGTTTGAGCATTGATCAGAAGAAACAAGTTTGGGAACACACAACAATTCATCCATTCTGTTAGGGGCGTCTGCCCTTTTGGTACCACATTTGTCAGTCTGGGCCTGGTTTTGTTAATCGCTTTAAAACTAATTTTTAATATCTTCTTACCACAGTGAGTAGGCACTTGGCTAGATGAAAGGTAATCCGCAACAGAAAATGTTTGTTTCTGTTGTTTTAAATTATTCATCTTCACTTTGTTGTTACTGTGTGAGTGTTAAAATTATTATTAAGGAAATAACTCATATTAGATACCTATTATCTAACTGTCAAATAGCATGAATGTGTGATTAATTCAATGTGTTGTAAAAAACCCTGTGATTAAGCTTTGTACTTTATTATTTTTTATGCAGAATTGGGTTATATATATATATATATATTTAATTTTTTCTGTACCGTATATTTTTTATGAAATGCGATTCATTCTTTTTACTTGCAGGTGGTACTGATTCAACAATCTATCGTGGAAGATCTGTGACACCTTCTGGCTTTAACATTCTAATACAGTCCATAAATTTAATATTGTACAGATTTAATTATAACATTTATATATCAACTGGGATAGCCTTGTTTAAACTGCGTCATTTTTTTTTTTAGAATAAATGTGATAATTCCGCTTTCATTGTTATAGTTTTACATAAACAGATGACAGAATGGATTCTAGACAAACAATGCCAAACACACAACATTAAAGTACTGAATTTTCCTTAACACAAAATTATACTACAAACTATAAAAGCAAAAAACACTTTCCAGTAACTAAAAATATGAAGCCACTGAATTGATACAAAACCCTTTAAATTAACTTAACACTTATGGTGACTGCAAATGAACCTGTAATTTAAAAATGTGACCTATATTATGTTGTACAACATTAAAGCTCATTTATCATTGGAATTTATAAAATTAGAATAATTTGTTCACTGTTAAATGTGTTGTAATGAAGTCCGTCGTTAGCATCACATAGAATGCTTCTTCTTGATAAGAGGTTCGTCGACGACATGTCTCTGAATGAGTAGTGGTTTGGAGGGACTCACTGTTCATCTTGATTCGAAGGGGCTGCTTCTCTTTATTTAAACTGCATACAGACTCAATTAAAATGCAGTGTCAAACTTCCTACCAATACATTGGAACACCAACCCCAAAAATAGAGATGAAAGAAATATGTTTTAATAGTAAATTGAGTCTCATCAAAGGTTTCTGTGTTGTGATCTGCATCCCTATCAAAATTGCAGATACATATAAAACAAAGACAATTAAAATAGTTTGAGTTATAAAATGCTGCTGGGGACTCAAAAGAAGTGACCAGCCGCAAATTACTTCTTTAGTCGCTGACCCTTCTCTACTCAACTAACAGAAATGTGGAGGTTGCAGTTTTAGAATGCTCATCCCATATTCTCTCCTCTCATCGACAATAGTGGAAAGAAGAGATGTTTCATTTTCAAGTCTCCTGAATTTTCGACACGGGCAGAAGATCTGATGCAGGTTGGGTGAGGGGTGAGTACGCCGTAACTGAGGTCCACACAGTTCTGTTAGGTGAGGGTAGAGGGGCTGGTGGCTAAAATATTTGTGGGTGGACATCTCCTCAAAGAGGCAATCTATGCCCCCTACAATTCTGCCCTACGCTTGGGCCTATGTAGGCATTCCACAAATCAGGCCCTTACTATGTATGAGATTACTACTAAGCAAGGTCGAAATTTCTTTATACTAATAAAAAAACAAATTTATATAATCATGGGAAATGGAACTAATGTTTAGCATGCTATATTTATTAAATGCAGGCTTAAAAGTTCTGAGCAAAATATGAACCAATACCTCATGTTTTCATTTTGCTAAATACACACACATATACAGTGTTAAGGACAAGCACTGACAACAACTGTCTTTTCATTTTGTATATATTATAGAACATTTATGTTGCTGTGCAGCTGGTTAATATGTAGAATATAGGATTAACTGAGCGCAGGCTTATTTCTTCTCTAATTTTGATTTAAAATGTTGCCTTGTGTTGTCTAGGCAGTTGTCTATCTGGCCTCTATAAGGCATTTTGGGTGTGGCTCACAAGCCAGCCCTTGCTAGGTGTATGCTCCTATACCTGGGAGTTGAGTACATCTGATTTTAACTGTATTATAATGGTGTTTGAAGCATATAGTTTAGTGTTGTGCATACATTGAGGTACCCTTGACGCTGGGATGCAGGCTTAAATGTTTTGATCAAAAAAATGAACTACTACCTCATGTTTTCATTTTGTTAGATACACACACATATACAGTGCTAAGCATGAGTGCCGACAACAATTGTTTTTTTTTTTATATACATATAGGGCATTTATATTGCTGTGCAGCTGGTGCCATGTTTAATATGGGATTAACCAATCCTCTGGCTTATTTATTCTCTGGTATCTATTAAAAACACTGAAAATCTCAAAATACATTGTACGTATTGTATAAATAGGATGGATTCAGGCACTCCTGACATTTCCTGAAGTTATTTACACTTGGCACTTAATGCAGCTATTACTGACTAAACCATGATATATCACCATAAACCCGTAACATACCAAAAATCAGAAGTAACACATGTAAAAAAAATGCACCTTTTTATTTAATGATATGATATCACATCGGTTGTATGCCCCCGTTAAACATTAATCAGCAATGACAACTAAATAATAAATATTAAATAATATTAATAAATACATCTTTTTTTATGAGTACATTATGTGCAAACAAACAAACACAAACTGCTAGTTGTAAAAAAGTTGCAACAATTTAATCCTAACCAGTTCCATATTAATACAAAGAGTAGAAATAGGAATAACATACATAAGACTTATTGATGCACTAAATGATTTGTCCACATGGTGATATCTTCAGGCTTCCATTGACAAATTGCAATTAAGGAAGTCTGAAATCAAATGCGTATGTCAATCCAAGCATCATACAATAACCTTAATTTACTTCTCAATTCTCACATGATTAATCTCACGCAACATAATCTCAGGTTGCCAAGCAACAGCACACATTTCTGTTTAGAAAGTTTCTCGGTGAAAAGATAGTTGATAAAACACATCTACTGCATAGATTATCAGATTTATCTTTGAAAACAGTAAAACGCTAGTAAAGTACTGTAGCGGAAACAAACAAGGATGGTAAAAAAAACTCCCATACATTTTCAATAGGACCATATGTAACAAAATCCCCAATTTCTTCAAAGGATTAAAACAAAGCTATCCAATAGGGCCCCCCAAATATTTTTGTGCTCTGGCATCTTGTTAACCTTCATATAATCAATTGTATCAAGTACATTTTTAGTGATATATCACTTCCACATATGTGTGGAACTTTTCGTGGATATATTGCATTAGTATATTTATATTCTTTAATCGTCAGAAAATTGTGCATGCGTCTTTTTTTCGGAAGAATGAGCAGATTAATTTGAAGAACAAAAAAAATATTTTCTGCTTATTAAGAGAGGTAAAGACAGAACTATACATTGCATTAACATTTATTTGCATATTTAAAGCAATTTTCTATAAAATAATACTTTCTGTAGGGGAAACATTATTAGTATTATTTTTATTTTACAAATGTTGATAAATTAAACCAATACACACTCATTTCTGCTAAGATGAAAAGCCTCTACTGATGAAACATTATTTTTGAGGTGCAGTCCCTCTCATCGGCTGCTTGTAAACAGCTATAGCACCACCAAACTATGAGTCCTACGACAAATAATTTTATTAGTCACTACAGTTCGAAATTTCTGTTTCCTTTGCAATAACTTTTTGTGTGAAGGTTCTCCTGGAGAATGGCAGTGTCCTTAGTGTCTTTGTTTTATTATAAAACAAGATACACCATCCCAACTTTCATTAAAATATATAATGTACTTGTATTTTCAGGGAAAAAGTCCATTATTGGATGAAACGCGTTGGATGCTTTTTGATCACTTACAGCCACCGTAGTTCACTTTGGAATCTGAACTCCCGCTTAGACGTGCAGTGGGACGCTCTTAACACAGTCTACACGGAGGAATAGATTACAGCCACAACGGAGGACACAGATGCATCGAGTCCCGGGACTTCTCTAGGGTAAGAGTTTTTTTTACTTATTTTTGTTTTTTTGCTATCTGCAAGACTGAAGATTGCCCGTGTGCATTCATCATTCATATACTCACGAAGGAGCTATAAACATTAACTCAGTCACTACCATTTTGCGCCCTCTCATTTTATTATATTTGGACTGTTATTTAAGAGGTGCTGCATTTATTTAAGAGAGCGCTTCCCTTTTTTATTCTATAATAATAATAATAATAATAATAATAAAAAAACTTAATTTACATGATCTAAGTTAAAAGCTTACCACCATACCAGATTATCACCAAAATTATTCCATTATGTTATTATCATACAATAATGTATCATATCAGGCTTTAGCATAGGAATGATAGTCATATTGAATTTCCACCAAAAAAATGAAGATAAAATATTATTCAATCTATTTGTTGACCGGAATGTTGTCAGGGAGAAAAGAACCATAAAATAACAATTATCGGAATGATAAAATTGGTGCAGATACAGTAATCTAGACCATACGTTTCTCCCATTATTGAACAATTGTTGGAGAACCACTGGTTTCCTAAGCCTGATGTAAAATGTATCTTTACAGATCAGATTGACTTACAATAAATAATTTCTTAAAGTGCCAGTGAATATATGATGACACCATCTAGTTCCATGTTACAATTCACATAACAATTTGTGCTACATTCTTCTGCTCCATGTGCCAACGCAGACAAGTTTCATGTAATTCTTCAGACCACAAGGTCGATTTGTTTTTTTAATATCGGCAGTCTTGTGAAAGAATCAAGAATTGTAAATACGATTACCAATAGCACCAGCTATTAGCTTGTATTAATACATCGTACAATCCTTTTAGATCACGCCTGGTTGCATTTAAACCTCTCCAAAGTTTCTGTATTGTATTTCAGTTCATTTTGCTGATTTTTTTGTTTCTTGCTTCTGTTTGCTTTATAATAGAATTAGTACTATTCTTTAGAAAATGTTGTGCCACTTGCTGAAATTAACTATCCCTTGCCAATTCGCCAGAATGGATCATTTAAATTTTTTTCATGCATGTACATACATACAAATATTCCAATTTTCACACAGAGACCCCTATATAGAGAGACAATGTATTCTCTCAATGTTTTTCAGTTGCAATTTTAGGTGAATGTAAGAATTATTCTAAAGATTTAGATAGATCTTCCACCAGACACCATGGGTAATGAAGAAAACGATGAGAGATGGTAAAATAATTCTCAAGTCCATCAAGCTTTTTAAAGGTCACTAATTGCTAATATCTGAGTTGGTTAAAAAATTGGCCTAGTTGAGTCAGTAGCCTTTATAGCAGCTCGTCACGATGGTCACTTCTCTTCCTGTCCTCACTTACGTTCGGGAGAACAGATCCAGGAGACAGGCAGCTGAAATGAGATTCCTGCAATAAGTTACAGGTATTGGGGCTAAACTTTCTCTAATCATCACCGCTGCTGCTTCAAAGTTCTCGCCAAATTCAAATTGTTGCACTTAGCCAAATGGTAGACAAGCGTTGGTCACACAATCAAGGTAATCAGCAACTGTTTTAGAATTGCTCACAGTGAGCAACTCCATGTTCAATGCTGTATATTATGTTTTAAAGGGACAGTCCCATTAACATAACAATGACAGGTTTTTGTTATTACAACAATTCCTGTTTTAAAGAAAAAAAAAAAAAAAATTCTCGAGAATAAAATTGTTGTTTGTTA
Source organism: Mixophyes fleayi (assembly GCF_038048845.1). NCBI lineage: Eukaryota > Metazoa > Chordata > Amphibia > Anura > Limnodynastidae > Mixophyes > Mixophyes fleayi. The sequence goes on along the minus strand of NC_134405.1, from coordinate 327,737,701 downwards.
TTGATTTTTTTATTTTGTATGGCAATTTTTGTCTTTAAACGTATTTATTTAAATAAGTTTATAGATAAAAATTGCCATACAAAATAAAAAATCAATAACAAACAACAATTTTATTCTCCAGAATTTTTTTTATTTTAAAAAAAAAAAGGAATTATACCAATATGGCACGGATATTTCCTTATGCCTGTAATGTTTGATGGAATATTCTTTTAAGAGGAGTGTGAAAAATATTAATAGTTATGTAACTTGTGATTTTTAGAACAAATACAAAAAGAAATGAAAGAAATGTTATTTTTGTAAAAAAAAAAATAATAATTTTATGTTTGCTTATTTAATGGGTTTAATTGTGAACCAATCACCTATGCTTTAAATAAACAAGGATCTTAATTGAATCCAGGGAGGGTCTGCCCCTTTAATGCACAATTATGCACATAACTACAAATAAATGATCTTCTTTTTAGCAGATTACAATACACAATGAAGCAGGAGGCAGTGAAATATACTATCCTGTTACAATTATAATAATTGTTTGCCAAAGTATATACCATAACAAATATAATAATAATTGAAATGAGTTTTCCTGGATTTGTTTGATGTGAATTTTTTTGGATGGGATTTTTAGCACCACTGATTAAGCTGCTTCATGAAATCTCAAAAATCATGTAAGCTCAAACAAGACAATAAGGAGTCTATGTACTAAGATAAATATGGTGTAATTTCCACTCATTCCTCCTTTTGGTCAGTTTGCGTAGCTGTTTGCCAGGGAGGAGGATTCAGGGTACATGTGCATGGTAATGGGATTAATTGAGTGTGCCACTCGCTTCCTTCCTCCTTGCATCAAAAATCTCGGTGAAGGAGGTCAGCTCTGCCCCGTTTTTGAAGCATAGCAGAATTGTACGTAAGAAACAATTCCTATATATGGCGCCGCCCTGCTGCAAAAACGGCACAATGCAGTGACTTTACACTAGTACATAGAGACTTCATTTTATCTGTGATATCAAATACATATTTTGCTTACAAAACAAACTGTGACATAGTTACAACACTATTATCTTTTTTTTCTCCAGAGTGTTTTTTTTGTGTAAATATTATTATTTTCTACTTTATATACACAAATTTTCTGATACTTTCCCAAATAAACAGAATCAAATGTGTCACAAATTTTGCCAAAAGTTTCATTCTTGGCCTGTTCTAGTTCACGAATACAATTCACATGTAGATACTCAGTAATGGCAGACTGAATTAAAAGTAGATATTTTCTAAGAGAAAAGACTCTTATTAAATAGATATTTAAAAAGTGCAGTAGAACTTTTTTTTAGCTTTTAAACAAATACTTTTTACTTTTCAATATTTTTTTACATTTTCACTATTTTGTTTTAAAGCAATAAATAATAATACTTTTTATGAAATTTTTAACAATATACAGAATAATCTGATGTAAATTTTACTTTATTTTATTTCTGTTTGCCCTGCTTTTCAGGCTATGGTCCTTTAAGATCTACATACTTGTTATTTATATTTTATTTTCATTCTCATATTCTTCTTTTAAGATATGTACATGTTTGTGGATTTATATCATGTCTGTATAATATTTTACTTAATTAAGCCTTATAAGGAAGTTAAACAGTCAGTTAATTATGGTTCTATTTTTAAATCCCTGAGTTAGTTATATCATGAAATCATTATAAAAAATAATTTGGCTTTGTCACCTTGCTTTGAAGCTGGAAATATCATTCTTGCAGGAAAGGAGAAAAATACAAAACAAAATGCAAATAATCTAAAATAAATGAGACAGTTTGTAAATCATTTAAAATATTCCTGCATTATCCTCACCAAAGTAAGTCCCTGAATTGCAAACTTATATGACTTTTTTAAATAAACACAAAAATATTAGATTTCCACTAAATATTATTGACATACCAGCATCCTGCTTTTTCTTATTACACACATTAAAGTTGGGGTCACACAGGCAACTCTAACACTAACGCCGCTTTTCCAGCCATAAAAATGCTAGCCTTCATAGTGCTCAAATCGTTTTGGGCTGACACAATAAAGTGAACGAGGAACACTATGAAGTTCCGAAGACGCTATATGCAATAGTTTGTGATAGTAGACACTCCTGTGTTACCTGTTACATCAGTGTGTCAGCACGGAACGCTTAAAATGCTATGAATACTAGTGCTTTTTACCTGGAAAAGCTCTAGGGGTAAATTTATCAAACTGTGGGTTTGAAAAAGTGGAGATGTTGCCAATAGCAACCAATCAGATTCTAGTTATGATTTATTTAGTACATTCTACAAAATGACAGCTAGAATCTGATTGGTTGCTATAGGCAACATCTCCACTTTTTCAAACCTGCAGCTTGATAAATTTACTCCCTAGAGTTCAAAGCACCTGTGTGACATCACCCTAAACCACATCATACTCCACAATAACCTTATTATAAGATATTTTACTTGCTCATGTTCTGAGGTTCTTTTGCTAGAGTCAAGAATTACCTACTGTCCTCCCAACACATACCACTATTTAAAGTACACATGATAGACTGTATGATTGGATCTCTAAACTGAAAACACACCCAAAATCACAAACTCGGGTGTCTACCACTGCAAATATGTACTAAAACAATAATCTCACTTTTTATAGATAACATTATGTCAAGTTCTAGGGATAATTATAATTTAGGCTCAAGTAGGCTCAAAAAGTGGACAGCACTTACTGTGTTTGCGGGAGGGTCCTGTACGCTGCAAACAGAGGAAATCCATTTATAGACCCAGGGCCAGATGTAACTAGAAAAGTTAGGTAGGGCGTTGTATTAGAAAAAAACGCCAAAGGCATTTTGGGGGTAGACTGTCGGCTATGTACATGTAATACTGGCATCATCTACAGGATCCCCCAAAAATCTAACCCTGCAGCCATTTTTAGCACACATGAGCTTGGCACAGCATTAAAAAACAGCATTTACACCATACAATCCATCAATACATCAACAGGAGAAACTGGCCCCTTCATTACAGAACGTAAAAAACACCTATGGAAGAAACCAGCAGTACTATATGTGTACACATTGCGCGTTTAATTTCTTTTAATGACATTTAAACGGTGGCATATATACATCGAAAACTAATGTTTAGAAAGGATTCACCGTACAAAGAAAATCATGTTTTCAAACAGTCATAGAGATCAGGGGTCATGGCCTGTAGTTTAACAAAATGAAAATAATTTTCTCCATTTGTACAAACATGAAGATTTTATTTTTAGGTTTAACTCCTTATGGCTGCACACACATGAGGTATCAGGGATATTATAGTAGGATCACAGAGGTGGAAATCATTAGATTAGAAACGGAGTTAGCAGCTGTGTCCTGAGCTACCTAGCAACTCAACCAGATTATTCATCAGTCAACCCAGGCAGATCCAGAGCCGGAACTTAACATTTTAGCGCCTGGGGCAGAAAGAAAAATACTTCCCCTCTAGCCCTCAATTTTAACCAAATGAACATATTCATAAACTGCGCCCCCATTCAGAATTGCGCCCTGGGCGGCCGCCCTAAAGCACAGCCCTCGTTATGGCCCTGGGCAGATCCTTACCATTCATCATTGTGTAGGTGGCCTAGTTACATTGGATGATATCTTACATGTGTACAGATTAAAGAGTCAAACTACATTCAGTAGAATTAAAGAGGCACTGTCAGTGTGCTTAGAAAGAGAGGATGGTTGCTTAGGATGGTTGTATGATGCTATTTAAATTAGAAATATTTTGAATAGCAGTAAAAAAAAGCACCAAACAAATACCGTGCATACAATAGGTTATAACAAAAAGTATGATTAAAGTCCCCACTGATCATTATTTTACCTCTAGCCAGTGGTACAAAATAGGCATAAAAATTGACCACCAAGGACTGGAAAATCATGGTCATATTCATCTGTGAATTGGTTATTAAGAGAAACTCCAACCACAAGTAAAGTTATACTGTAACACCAACCCCTAGCACAAACCGGTAGAACCATGGGCTTCCAGCTTTTCTGACAGCTGACATTTATGAGATACTTACCCCCCGGAGCTGATCATTGGTCAAATCTCTTGCTGGAAGAGGCAGGAAAATTTGCATTTTGGCGTTTTGACAACTCTTATGTTAAGAACTATGATTGGACATTTGCCCAATTGTGAATGAGCAGTTCAGTTATTAAAAATTAACATTCATTTTAAATTTAAGTGAGATTAAACTAATATATGTAACCTAATAAAAGTGAGCTTAGGCTTTTACCTGTAGCAAGAGACTTTAAGGTATTTATTGGGTTTTAATTAAAAAATAAAGGTATATTTATAAAGAAAGCTTTAAAACACAGATATCTACATATATATATATATATATATATATATATATATATATATATATATATATATATATATATATATGTATACACAAATATAATCTGCTCCATTTGACAATGTATATATGAGGTATTGTAATTTTATGTGTGGATTATTGTATTGTTAAGACTCCACAATTCAGACATTAGAGACATAAGTGAATGTTTGCACATCCTTAGATGATAGTGTATGAACAATTAGATTATAATGATATATAATACCACTTACAAATAAAGTTAAAATGACCAATGTTCTTTGCTTTAGAATAAGACAAGAAATATATATATATTTTTATAAAGTAAGCTTTAGAAAAAAGTCTAACAGTACATTCAGTTCACAACTTTAATACTTAGATAGAGTACTACTGCAATCTACTGTCTAGCACTAGTTTTGTATTAAAATATTCTATTATGAAACTGGAATCTATAAGGTTAGTGAAGACTAATTAAGGACGGCAAAGTCAGAAATTCACTGGAAATGCTCAGGTGGATGCAGAAACATTGTGTCAGTCTCCTCAATGTGATTTCTCTTGAAAATAACACATATTCTAATGGCTAGATTTGGAAAAGGGATTCTTATGTTTATTCAAGAATTCATTGCTTGTAAGCTAAACTTCATTGCGTCTAAGTAAATATTTTGTCTTACTATTAAATATTTTATATCAGATTGTTATTCTTTGTTTGTGTAAGTATTTCATGATTGTACTCTTGATAACCTGTTACATCAATCCAATTGTGGAATACAAGAAAGCGCTAAAGTGATAGAGCACTTGAATTTCAGGAGAATTGTTCATTGATCAGGCACCAGGGGTTGTGTATTTCACAAATTCTGGGTGTCACAACTACTGTATCCCAGCAGCTACGTTTGTTTGGTGGTGGGGGTGTTATAGTATGATTAAGACTTAGTTTTTTTTTATTATTATTTTGGAACTATTTCATTCATCTTTAGTGTTAAAGGTTAAACATAAACCAATGTTAAACATTAAAGATGAAGACAGGACAATTAATAGACCAGACGGTTGTTTTTCTTCATTCAAATTCCATATTGGTAGACTGTAAATTGTCCTACGTTTCTTACCACTGCTTCATTTACACAAAACATAATTTTGTTCTTAGGATTTTATAATATATAGATAATCCCACTGATCTACAGTAATGCTGGAATACCAATGAACACTCTTTGTGTTGTTAGTGGTTAGTAAGACAATATTTTCAAGGCCACTTGGGAAAACAAACAAAATTCTAACGAGAAAATTTAGACTGTGCTCATCACCCGTTGTATGTTCATTAAACCATAGAGAAAGTCCCACTGGTGTGTTATAAATACTTTCTTACCCTATAATGCTCTCCAAAAACTGACAACACCCCTACTTCTCTACTCTACTTCTCTAACCTCTCTTCCAGAGTCTGATTATTTTTTTATTTATAGGTTAATTGCACAGAACATCCACAAACATACAATTTGCAAACTGCCCTGGAATCCTAAGTCTGGAAATAGTGGTTGACTTGTCTTGGTGTAAATCGGTTTAACACAAAGTAACATTTTTAATTCAATGATTTGATTCTGGACTAAACAATGTTTCACTGAGACCAGTGTGATCTGTGTAACTGGGGCTCGTTAGATGTCTTGGAGAAAAAACCCTTGCTTCCTGAAGCCTTGATTGAATTAATGGATAGTTAGTCTGCCGCTGGTGCATGTATCGGGGGGAACACGCAGCAAGCGGGTAGTGGTTACCTTTTTGTCTGGAACATAGAGCTGTGGAAGTTAAAGAGTGAGCGTCTCTGGCGCTGGGTGGTGATGATGATGATGAAGCTGTAAAACTGAAGATGTTTTTCTGCAGTCGGGAGCTAGTAGATTCCGGACTGTATGTAAAACTTTGTCTGGAAGCCTGCAGCGGAGAGAAGCATTGTGTATTAAGCTGTCCTGTGCTCCTCGAAGCTGACAGCTGGTGGAAGAGGTGTGAAGATGGCTTCTCTGGGCTGGAGTTGGCTGATGATGATGTTGCTGCTGGGAACCTGAGTGGTGGCCTGTCCTGCGTTGCTTGGAATGGTAACCTGGTACAATACGTGTGAAGCGGGTTTCTTGCAACTGGAGCTGGGAACTGCTGCAAAGACAGCAAATGTGTTACCTGGTGTTGGTGAACGAACGACGTTGTGTTCAGAGCTTTAGCTGCAGCTACCTGACACCTGCACTTGGGGCTGCTTGAAATCAGTGGTGCTTTAATTTGCCCCTTGATCCCGTGGCTGCTTTGGTGTTAAGTGTAGATGTAATTTGCTCCTTAAATCTTGCAAAACATATGGATTACACTAGGTACCAACAGATTCCTAGGTGATCCCATTCAAAAAGAGAATTAAACACTCTCTGGTAATTAAAGATATGATACTCTCATTCGCTCTATGACCCTAACATTCAATGTGGTTTAGTCGACAGTCTAATGTCTACATGTAGCTAAAATGTATTCTGTATTATAGGTTTCCTGTCCCATTATTTTATCCTCAATGGCATAAATTACAAGTTAACTTATATGAAGTAGCTACTAATAACATTTAAAAAGCTGTGAGTGTGTAGTGTGGGGGGAGATTTTATTTACACACATCTGGCTGTACCTTTAACCTGAATTTCACAGCTAGTTAACAACATGCCATGGGTACATAATACCCAGGTACCAAAATAATTTTAATCCTCATCAAAAATGGACTAATGGATTTATAGTCAACATAAATAACCCAACTTTAATGGACTTGGCAACGTCAACTATAAGAAACTACACATATGAGAATGTAATACATAGGTTTTTTTTTATAGTACATTTTCTTCTTCTAGGTAAACATTTCATACATTACTGGTAATAAACAACAGAAACAAGGAGAAATTATAAAGATTTGAATACTATGAATACAATGTTAATCAAATGTAAAATTTTAGACAGGTCCCAAATTCTATGCAAACAAAGATAATCATTGGTACACTCAGTGATCTCCCCAGCTCCTATTTCCCGGATGCTCCACCCTGATGTTTTTACTAGCCACCCGGTTCTTGGAGCCCAATAGAGTCCTATTATAATATAATAAACCATTGTTTCTCCTATTACACTATGCACTATGTGAGCACTACAGCCAGCACTGTGTGTTAGACCACTGACCACCAGTCTGACCAGTCCTGACAGGTGGGGGCAATAACCTCCAACATTTTTCATTATTATTGCAAAGTATTGAAACTGACCCCACCCGGCTGCTTCTTAATGCCGCTCGGCTGCTTCTTAATGCCACTTGGCTGCTTCTTAATGCCACCCAGCTGGCAAAATTTTCTGTGAAGAACACTGTACACTGGTCATGTACATACAGTGGAGGCAGCCATTTTGTGTGGGCTATACTAACAATCACAAAAAGTAGCCTCTCGATTCTCTAGGAACCAGTGCCTTTGTGAATATTTCAACCCTTAAGCGCTGTGACGTCACTGGTCCATTGTGTATCGATAGGCTGTATTCACATGAAATCAGCTTGCAAAATGGCTGCCACCAGTGTGAGGAGAGATGCAATTTAAATGAAATTAAACTGTAACATAAAATGCTTCAGAAATGAATATTCTAATATACCCTGTATGGTATTCTACAGGTATATACCAGCATATTATTGGAGAAGAATTGTTGAAAACTCTCTTAAATAACAATAGAACAAATGAAAATTTATAAAACGGGGCAGTCAATCAAAAGTTGATGTTCTGTGCAATGAACGTCACTACCAAACTTATTTTCCAAGTAACAATTAACAAAGTGTAGATAATGTTACCTGCAGGAGTAGCTGTCATCTACACACAGACGAGGCAGCCATTTTGTTGGTTGGACTAATATTCAGAGTATCAATTTACTACGATCTAGTGACGTTACTGAGGCGGCATTGTTACTAATTCCTAAGTAATTCATATGCTGCAGTGACATCACTGAGACACAAAGGCTGCGTGGTTAATGGTTCAAAAATCAGCCCCCGGCCTAAGTTCACAGGTAGCAAACTGTTTCTATATCCATTTTGCTACCAACTGAAACCTAAAGTAATAGTTTACCAAGTTTTTCATAAAATAGTGGCACATCCCAAAAAAAACCCCCATATATTTGCACTTCAAACAGCACAAAATGTTTCTGTGTGAAATGATTATTACATTTCAGGAATGTGGGAGTCAGGTCAGAAGTCTAAATTAAAATGTACCCTGCATTCTCATGAATAATGGTTTAGCCCACAAAATGGCTGCCTCCAGTGAGTGTAGGTAATGGGGACACTTTGTGAGCCGCTCCCTAGATTTTGCATAAGTTCAGATTGTGGGAGAGGTCTTGGAGTGATGTTATTCTACAAATAACCCTGGGACAGGGATTCATACTTGCTGACTTTTTAGACCTTCCCTTCTGGAGATCCTAGAGTGGAGGTCCAAGTGGAAAGAGCAGGGGGGCAAAATGCAGCGATTCACGTTATCACACAAAAGTTGGCATGGCCACGGTGATGCGTTTTACTGCAAAGCGGGAAGTGTGAGGGATATGTGAGGGTGGGCTTCTGTTCCGGGACACCAGGAGTTTCCCGGACATTCCAGGAGAACAGACGGAGAAGTATGCTCATATTATGACTTGCAAGTGTTGTATTAAATTATAATTCCACCCAAAACAAAATTAGTTTTGGGTGGAAATAGGTAACATAGTCAAAGAAGAAAATCTCACCTGTGGTCAGGGGCAGACTGGGCTGGGGGACAGGGGGGCAAATGCCCCCTGGGCCGGTCTCATAGTGAACTACTTTGGGCTGGATCACTGAGCCACCTGCATTTTGTTCCGTTAAAATAGGCTGCTGAGTCGAGTCTTGCCTGTGGGGCTAATATTTGCCAGTCCTCCCCTGCCTGTGGTATTCGACTCTCCAATCTAGTGGTCACCCCCATGCAACTAATACTCTCACTCCTGCTTGGGTTTCCTTTATCCAAATTGCTAGCTGAATGGGAATTTCACATGGTGGGCCATTGACAGCTCGCTAGCAGTCTGAAAAAAGCCTCCCCAAAAAGATGGAGGGTATTTCACTTTGGACTATAACAAGGACCTCCTGGACAGGAGGATTCAGGGACCTCAGGTTTATTTAAAAGAGTTATTAATAACATTCAGAATCGTACATGTAAAGGTTTCAGGGGTTCAGCAAAAATTTTAATATTTGTGAAAATGGTTGGGACATAGGGGCATTACCATTGGGACATCAGAGCTCTTGTCAGTAAACCTATTGAATGGCATTGTAGCAAACCAGTTAATGACTGACAACAGAAGACAATAGCTTGCAGTGCAGATTATATACAATGTCAAACATCTCACTAAACCTAAACACCATCAGCCATAAAATAGAAAAATGTGGTGAGTGTGTTTTATTGATGTTGAATGTAAAAAAATAACTATTTTTTTTAATGTCCTAAATTCAGTTTTCCAGCTGTTTATAGAATATGATGGAACGTAACATCAAATTGAATACTCTGGCATAAAATTGGTGAGGATAAAAAAAGCAAATCCAAATTAATCTGCCAATATTCACCAAAATCTACAAAGTTAATACCTATTTGATAGAATTCATGTTCTTTACTGAAGGAAATAAATAAATGGGTAATACTGAATCTAGTCTCAATACAAAAGACATTTCTGTTCAAGTCAAACTAGGATCTGCTTTTAACATATCACATAATGATACAATCATACCATATATTCAATCTGGGACACAAGTTAGACATATCCGGATCAGACAAGACAGTTAACCAAAACTTGACGTTTATCCTCAGACGTCCTCAAAAAAACTTTATTTAGCCCCAAAAAAAGAAGAACCAGTGTCTACTGCTGCTGATTATACATCCTTATGACTAGATTTCATAATAGTCAAATGACATCTTCAAATATAGTACAAGCCACAAAGCTAAACAAAACTTGAATTTATCCATATCATGGACAAATTTCCCCAGGAAGGGGATTGGTGGATTGGGGTGATCACCTGATCTAGTGTCGCTCCCTGCACTTAGCAACAAAGTGCATTGCTATTAAGAAATTATCCGCCAGTTGTATTGTTAGTGCATAGTAAGTGTAATGCTGCTTGAATTCCTGGCACGAGTGATTCCACTACGTGACGTATGACTGAGAGGACCACTTCTGAGGTACGTTTGTGAGTAGCGGTGGGCACAGAAGTAGCTTAAAATTTTAGTGCCCGGGGCGAGAAGAAAAACTGCCACCCTCTAGCCTTCAATTTTAAACAAATTAGCCTAAAATATTCATTAACTGCATCCCTCATTAGCATTGCGCCCTGGGCAGTCGCCCCTCTCGCACAGCCCTAGATAAAGCCCTGGGGGTATATTTACTAAAATGCGGGTTTGAAAAAGTAGAGATGTTGCCTATTGCAACCAATCAGATTCTAGCTCATTTATTTAGTACATTCTACAAAATGACAGCTAGAATCTGATTGGCTGTTACAGGCAACATCTCCGCTTTTTCAAACCCGCAGTTTAGTAAATATACCCCCTGGTGGTGGGGCCAGAGTAATTCAATACCTGCTTTGGTGCCCAGGGATAGTCTTGGGGATTTGATAATGTGGAGGGAGATGTGTGCCATGTTTTTGGGAATTTTATGATGTGAGGGGGAGGGTGTATTGTGTTATAGAGATATGACTATTGTGGTGAGAGGGGGCAGGATGTGCCATATTTCGGGTATTAGGTGATTGTGAAGGGTATAGTGTGTTATGGGGATATGATTATAGAGGGTGGGGGTCTGTCATGTTTTTTGGAATCACAATAACATGAACAAGGGTTAAAAGGGCATAAATTATCCTTAGGGGTAACACACACAAAAGTTGAGGTGCACAGGAAATAGTAGGTGTGGAGGGCACGGCACTAGCAATCCAGATATACTCAATTAATTGCATTTTTGTTTGAAGGTCAGTGTAATCTGCTGCCCCCTTTCAAATAAGAAGGCTAAACCTTTCCCTGACAGAGTTTCTCTAGACAACGTGAGTTTTTACAGAATACACAGCACCAAGAGCTTTGGCACTCTCTCAACACAGTTACTGAAGTGTATTAAATGTATTTACATTAAAAAAACACACTGATTTAATGTTTGAAAATAAAGTGTTGAAAACAGACATTGAAAACATTTTAAAATCCACATTACTTTAATGTCCCTCCACTTTGAAAAAGGCCCCTCATTGTTTTCACATTTTCCTTGCAGGTGAACGCAGACTATTGCTCTCTGTTATCAGTCACTTCTGCCTGTGAGAGACCTACTGTCTGCCTCCTTCAACTGGCTCAAGGGAAAGGAAGCTTGGTGGGCAGAGGACTAAAAATTCTTCCCCTATTATCCTAACTCGTTTTCTGATACGCTTCAAAAGATTTTCGATATATATTGGTGAATGTCCCAGTAGTTATTTTACATTATTTCATATATCAGTTTTACAGAGATGTCAACCTGACTTATATGGGAGTTATTTGTCTGATCACGAGATTAGTACTGACATTGTAAGGAATGACTCTGATATTTGCACCTCCGACCACTATTGGTCTCTGTATTTACAAACTTGCCCTTTTCCAAGATGGCCAGCATGGCATCAAAGAGAAGCAATCCTGGTTCCTATTTGGACCAATAATAGGCACTTTAATGGATCAGACATGTGCTTGAGTATTCTGCCTGCTCAGCTCCTGATACTTTCTACATTTCCCTGCAACCGTGACTACTGGCTTGTGTACTGACCTGGCAAATGTCTGACTACTCGCTGTATACCTGTACGGCCATTGGACCTCAGTGAATACCACCAGTACCATTAGGGACATTCTCACTGAGTTAGTCTGGGCTCCTTAAATTAATTTTTAGAGAACAAGCCTCATACATAAATTGGTTGAGCATAAACATGGTCCTTTAAATCCTGTGTTAAAGATAACTATATTTGAATTAAGTTAATTAAGTATTGCATTTAATAGTAGATTGTACAATTAATTTAATTATCGCCATTTTGAGAATGTTTAATGTATGTGTTTTATTAAGAGAACACTAGAGGGCACAAGAGGTCCACACACGGGTATATAATGACTTGCTAAGTAAAGTTCCATGTGGTATAAGGATAATTGGTTTTATACTGTTCTTCAACTAAGAGATAAAAGAATTCCAACTCCAGAGGAATCTCCCAGAATGCCGAGCAGAAACCATACCTACAGAACCAGCCCAGATGTGACCCTGGACGAATGAAATACACAGATTTAAGAATGATTGACTTGTCATTATTTTAAACCATTCCTTTATGTGTACTCAGATAAAACAATTTGTTTATAGTAAAACTTTCAGATTGTATTCAGGATGTTACGCACATGCATTTATTTTTGTAAATAAAACCTTTTATATCTTTTAAACATTCTTGGTTCTGTTGATATAAACATTTATTGCTTTAATAAGAAATATTGACATGTACAAATATGAATGTAAAAATAAATTTTCCCACTGGACCATTTTGTATTGAAAATGCAGCTATTTTCCACTCATTTTGTGCCTTAGTAACATCACTGGTTTCTAGAGAATATGCTGCATTGTCTCATCTATTGGATATGTCCAAAAATTGTGTTGGGAACAGTCTCTGACAATTTTACCTATGGTCACCAGAGGCCACTGCTCTTATCCAAGATGGCCAGTACTGCCCCTGACGAATCCATCTTGGATCCTGTTTCCTGTTTGAGCCTATAAATAGGCACTCCCTGACAACAGACTTTTCTTGAGTAATTTGTTTGCTCTGCTCCTAATACTTTATTCTGGTCCTAATGACTACGCTCTTGTATACCAACCTGGCTTACTACTAACTATCCACTTTAACTAATACACCAGTAGAGCGACAAAATGTCTGCCTCTATTGTGTGAAGGGATCGACACACCTAAAGGTTTAGTAACCCTATAATGAACAAGTTGTCAAAAGACTGACAGCTAGATAAAAGGAGGGCTCTAGTAAGGATCAATAAATCTCTATAAATCACTGGGAATAGTTTTTCCCAACTCCATAAACTTTGAAGCAGCAATATTTAGCAAGTTTCACAGATTTAAAAAAGATAAATTCACTGATTATGATTAAAAAATCTCAGAGAAGTAATATATATATATATATAGCTTCCATTGTAATTATACAACTGAAATAGTAGCATACAGTAAATGGTGAGCATATATATATATATATATATATATATATATATATATATATATATATATATGTATATATTTGTTCCCCAAAGGTTTGGTAATTTTTAGGTCAATGTGCCAAATTCATTAAAAGGAATCACTATAATCAAATATATGTAGATATTGTACAATACTACATGTAAATGACTGTTTACTTAAATTGATCTTTAATATGTATGTGTGTGATAAGGACATCACAGAATTAAAAGGAAACAAATAAATAAAATATTTGTAAATACATAAATGTGCCACAGTCATTTTTTAGTTTTTTAGATTTTTCTCTAATTATTAATAATACAAAAATCCTCTATAGCTGGATATCTGGACCAGCTGATAACTATATTTCCAGGCAAACAAACATTACAATAATTACATTGTGTCTCATACTAGACAGAATGATATTTATGACTGGAGATACTCCATAATATGCGATGATCACATAACTGCTTAGACCTGTATACATTTTTAAGCCAATATTTCCTATTTTTAAGTACAGTATCCTGCCACATGAAAAGTAAGTGGCATGCCTTCATGCAGATCATTCAAATTGTATTAATTAAAATAACATGTTTTAGATGATATTGATAAGTTTCTGCATTTGTCACACTGATACTAATATTTTTCAGTCATGGAAAAAAATATATATAGGCATATATTTATAATTTATTAAGATTTCACCATATTCTATATTAAAGCGCATTAAAACTTCAGCAATGCGGGTTATGTTTGTATTTCAAAACTTTATAAAATCTTCTGCAATGTTACTTCCGGACAGCTGGTGAATTTAACCTCTGCTCACTAGGGGGCGCTGTGATAGATGGCAGTGAATCTGGATTAACAAACTGTAGCCTTCACTGGCTCAAAATCCTCCGTATTTCTAAATATCCAAAGGTACTTCGTTAACACACAATTCAGTTGGCTACAACAATGTTTCAAATCTGGGTATTGTGGTTATATGTGTGGTGTATGTAGATAACAGTAGCAGTGTCTCTTTAATGACACATTGTAGATGATTATGGTTATGTCTGGCAGAACACTATGTGAACACATCCTAGTTAGCACATAAATCATTATCACCAGACAGCGCACACATCCTGCTATGATGAAGTTTGACTAACAGCCGGAGAATATCTGGTGCATGCCTAGAAGACTGAGAGGGAATACACATCAGGACAGATATACTACTGTAGACTTGGAAAAATAAATAAACCCTAGAAAAAAACTAAAAAAAGAACAACTGACTTTGCCCCTTCAAGGACAATTGATACATTGCTCCAGCAACAAATCCAAGGCCCCCACTACACACAGCACCAAGACTCTATGGTAAGTTTCACCACAAGTAAGTTCTACCATTGGTCTCCCCACAGACCAGCTAAGAACAACACACCACAATGGGACCCAAGTCAGCGAAACCTGATCACCACCCACCACAGAGCCAAACCGTGCTGGCAACCCGAGACCAGCATACAGGGGGAACAGAACACCCATTTATCCAGAGCATCGCAGAACCGCGCCTAATCTGACTATCATCCACATCTCACCCAACCAGGTACTTAAGGCACCTACCTCGGGAAAGCAAGATTATACTCTAACCCCGTGGATCCCAAACTTTCTCACTTCGAGGCACCCCTAGGGTCTCAATATTTTTTTCAATGCACCCCTAAGCCAAAATAATTACCAAGTAGTCCCCCGCCTTGCTTACCACGGATCCTGCCCGCGGCACCCCTATGAGACCAGGGAGCCGTGGCCCACCGTTTGGGAATCACTGCTCTAACCCATTCTTACTTTATAGGATACACACACACCTCCGACTGCACCACATCAACAACTTTTCAATGGTAAAACAGTCCTTGTTTTGTAAATTTAGCCTCATATTTGCACGATGCATGTTCCAGGAGATGATTGTTATTGTCGACTCTCAGGATCTATTTTTCCACGGTGACGGCTCCCAAGCTGTATGCTGGATTTCATCATTTAACCGACGCTATGTATCGATTATATTCTAAGTAAACCTTGTCTAAACATTAACGGCAACTAAATATATATTATGTACTAAAATAAACTTTGTAACTAACTGATGCATTTATTGATTCATTGGAACTTTAATTGTAACATTGTTTGGTCCTGAACGGATCAATATTAAAGCCCAGGTGCACTTGTTAGTGCGATTTAACTGGAAAGAACCCAATTCCCCTGTGTTATAAGCTAAGCCCTTATTTTAGGTGACAAATTGCTGGCGCAGAGAGATAGCAGTTACAAAGTGTCAATACAGAAAATTAAATGATATCCAGAGTTGATCACCGAGTTAGCAGGAAATAGCCAATTTGATATAATTAAAAAATAAAATAAAACTCGTAGTCAAACAAAGAATAAATAAATAAACCCCCAAGGGGTAAATGTATCAATCTGCGGGTTCTTCAACACCCGCGTGTTCAGCATCTTCCGCGATTAAATTTCAAGCGGCGCTGCATTGTAAAGGGAAGTTAACCCTTTACAATGCAGCGCCGCTTGAAATTTAATCTGCGGAAGAGGCTGAACACGCGGGTGTTGAAGAACCCGCATATTGATACATTTACCCCCAAGTGTATAAATTTAACAATCTGCCCCAGAAAGAAGAATTGCACTCTCATGGGATCGATTTTAAGCAATGTCTTCTAATTACCAGAGATTTTGTTATGAGTAACCTAACCGAAAATATGTTGTAGCTTTTTGCACTAAATGCCCAATGTGTTACGTTAAACAATAAGAATGTTATACAAAACTCAGCTTGACAATATCTATCTTTCCACCGTTTTTTTAAAATATTCCAGACCTGCTCTACTAAGCAACAGCTGGACCTTGCCTAAGGGCTCGTACATACTGGGGTTTGGATAAACTTGAGAATCACTGGTTGGTGCACATGGCATGAATGGCGATAAGAAAGTGGATCACTGATCCCTACACTAAACATGCTATCAGTACACATTTTTTCTAAAGCTCGATGGACCAAAAATATAACACACTGGGGTATATTTAGTAAACTGCGGGTTTGAAAAAGTGGAGATGTTGCCTATAGCAACCAATCGGTTTCTAGCTGTCATTTTGTAGAATGTACTAAATAAATTATAACTGGAATCTGGTTGCTATAGGCAACATCTCAACTTTTCCAAACCCGCAGCTTGATAAAATTAGCCCTTAGTGTATTTTGTGTCCAAATGCCAGGACCGCAAACAGAGCAGGCTGCTTTAAAGGGCTCTTTGAAAATGTTCCTTATTTTGATAAATAAATCCCTACTTTAATTTTAAGATTTTTTTAAATTTTTTTATTTAAGAGCTCCAAAATGTTAAAGCATTACATACTACACAAGTACCGCTCTTACATGAGCCGCCTACGCTGTGTTCATCACGGTAGACGTCAGCTGACACACATTTAATATATGGACTTCATGCTTAATTTGTGTTCATATAAATATGATAGGAGAACTTTCCAATGTTTCTTTTATACCAATGTATATTCAGCCTCTTATCTTCTTAGGTTCATTTGAAGGCTAAAGGTGAGTATGTATTTTACTGTAAACAACTTCTCAAAATGACCATCGTTACTGGAGATTTGACAATGGAAGGAATGTGTTTTTATTCAGTAGTTCAGAGATGCTCCATCAGGCCATTTGCAGTTAAAATTTCAACAACAGCCTAACAAGCAATTAAACAATCCTGATGTGTAGACAATGGTCTGTGCATCTCTAAACACCCCCAAGTCTGTCGTCTGAAAATATACACATGTTCCCATCATAATCTGCATCTGTCATGGATTAAACAGACACTGTACTTATGAATATACATAAAACACATAAACATCCATATGGTCTGATGGCTGTACACAACACGTCACATCATAAAGGAGATTACAAGACTGAAAGGTAGAAGAGGACAATGTTTCTTCTTCAGCTAGTGTTACTGATCTCTGGTGCCGGTCCAGTATGACGGCTAGATGCGTACCCCTCTGTGTCGGTGACACCGGCACCCAACGCGTTTGACTGCGGGGACAACTGGCTATGCATTTGAATGTACAGAAGTGTTGCGCTTGCGGATGGCTGTGCACTTACTTTGGGGCTCCCGATCTTGGCTTTTCCAATTTTGCCTTTGGTGCGCCAGGACTGCTCGTGGTCGAACTCCAAGTCCTCCAGCCTCTGCGTCAGCGCCAGTTTCTGCTGGATCGCCATCCGCAACAGGGAGTTCAGCGTCTTCTTCTCGTCCTCCGCGGCCGCCAGCTGCCTCTGCATCTCGTCCAGCTGGGTCACGTACTCATCGCACCTGCTCAGGCAAAAGACGGAAAGTAGAAAAAGAAATGGTGACATTTTCATGGCATCGCTATGTGGGAGAAGACGCAACTACCGGGATGTCCCAGAAGAAAATTAGTAGTAGACTGAAGACTCTCTAACCATACATAAATCTTTCCCATATGGAGCTATAAAATAATATATTTACATACAACTATATACTGAACGATTTTCTATACATTCACTATATATAGTATATATACACGCATGTATATATGATACCTGCTACAAACAGAATTTAAACAGACCATTTAAAGCACCGCCATTGTTATTACTGTCTTTCCAGGTAAGATCTACTCCTATATTTTGCATAAAGAAGACCCCCTCTCCACCCATATGCACACCTCTCCTTCTGTACTGCAGATAGGGGTTCTTTATTTTTTTATCAGATATTTCTTTGGAGGGAAAGAGGATAGGAGGGTGGGTGAGAGGAGAAAAGCAGAAGGGACCACCAAGGACCACACATGGTCATGTGCTCTGTGTAAATAAACTCTCAGAAAAGTCTTATCAAAAGATAAAACATAAAAGCATCCAAGAGAACAATTACGAAGCACACCAGGGGGTAAATGTATCAAGCTGCCAGTTTGCGGCGGGTTTGAAAACTGGAGATGTTGCCTATAGCAACCAATCAGATTCTAGTTATCATTTATTTAGTGCATTCTACAAAAAATTACAGCTAGAATCTGATTGGTTGCTATAGGCAACATCTCCACTTTTCAAACCCGCTGGAAACTCTCAGCTTGATACATTTATCCCCAGATGTTCATAGTAAAACACCTTGGTTTCTTCGTCTATTGCCTCATTTTTCTTCACAATGACTTGTGCAATATCATCTTCTAGCTAACATAGGCATTGTTTCAAGGAGTTGTGTCTAATTATTTGCACTGGACCTTACATCCAACTTCGTTGGCACTTTGTGTTAACTTGTCCTCATTAGTCTTTTTTTGTGTATTTACATATTGTCCTCCATAAGTCTGTTACTTTGCAACTGTATGCCAGCGGGCAATATTTGAATTGGGTGCCACAGACAATTTCAGGTGGAACAACAAAAGTTCCATATACGGAAATGGCACAGTTAACAATTCCCACTTTTAAGACGTGTCATTTAGCCTAAAGAAGACAACTATCCACCCATGTGGGAAGTGAAATCTAAATTGCTCTTATTTTTGGCCAGCCTTGCACCCAGAAACAGCGGGTTATTTTTTTACATTTTGCTTATAGAGAAAAATATATACAAAACAAAAACCCCAATAACTTGCAGATCATCTCATTATCAATTAAGGGATACAAATGTAAAATAAATAATTGGAGTTCTCCTTTAAAAGACAATTGTTTTTTTTAAAAAATATAAAATGGAACTTCAGGAAGTCAGTGTGATTACTAGTGGCACTGGGACTTTCATTGCGTAGGCTGCTGAATCGGCGGTATGGTTCCGTGGAAGGATGTGTTGTATAATGTTCTTACCCCATGAAAGTTCCGAGGACAATGATAGTGCAGTTAAAAAGGTGTTTGTTTATGAAGGCAGAAGCTCCATTGCTGGGCCTTGCCCTGGCTACGTCTTATATGACCAATCGTTTTACAACAAGTATTAATCAGTTAATTAATTTGACCAGTAACACAGATACAAAGGGGAGATTCAATTTGGCGCAAGGTGACTCGGAAACATCCACGGAAATTGCTGCCAACCATAATTGCAGCCAATGTGCACAGCCGGACATTGCAGTGATGGTAAAAATTGGGCAGACAGTGGGCTGAGGGGTTCTTATCTGCTGTCAGATTCTATGTTTCTATGATTTTATGCCCACGCGCCACATCGCTGGCGATTGAATCTGCCCTTAAGTGACACAATTTCTGATGACAGTAACTTCCTTTATCTTCTCATAACTGAACTGTTGACTTTTGGTGGTTTTGTTTGTTGTTCCGCTTAATAATTTAGCAGTAACCTTGTACCTCATGATCTTACTGGAAAACTTCACTATTAATCATATGTTATAGCAGGAAGCGAAAGTTTTATCCAGATTAGAAGAAATATTTATTTTTAAGTTTTAACCCTTGCAGAGTTCTACAACAGGTGATTGCAACATGGTGCAATCGCAGCACGGTGGCTCAGTGGTTAGCACTTCTGCCTCACAGCGCTGGGGTCACGAGTTCAATTCCCGACCATGGCCTTATCTGTGTGGAGTTTGTATGTTCGCCCCGTGTTTGCGTGGGTTTCCTCCGGGTGCTCCGGTTTCCTCCCACACTCCAAAAACATACTGGTAGGTTAACTGGCTGCTATTAAAATTGACCCTAGTCTGTGTGTCTGTGTGTGTGTATGTTAGTGAGAGCAGTCAAAAATCCCAGATCCAGCTGTCTCCGTTGTTGAAGATGGATGGGGTGTGGCTAAACGCTGCATTGTGGCCACGCCCCCTGCTGCAATTGGCCTGAAAGTTTTTCTTATGCTAATACTGAAATCATAGGCAAAAAGAGGGGGGTTTCCTAGTGCCTGTAAACCCCCCTACCTTCAGGGGTACTGTATGCTTGAGGTGGTTGGACCCTGCCCCACGATCAGCCACTTTGCAGCTTGTGTGCAGATCGTTTCTGTCTGCACTGATCACATCCATCTCTCCCCAACAAGTACTGAAAGCAGCAAGAACAGGTAGGAGTGAGCAGGACAGTCTGTCTACTGTTCTGACACACTCAGACAGGACTTTGTCCTGGTTGTAGAGACAGTTGGGAGGTATGTCCTGCTTCACACGGCTCTGCTCGAAAAGGGAGAGCTGTGTGCCCCTAACAGTAGTGCACGCAGCATTGACCGTATATATGGGGGGATAGGAAGAGTTGGAGAGCAGCCAAGCACCGTCTAATATTATAGCCACGCCCCCATACATGCTGGCCACACCCACTGGCAGCGTGGTGTGGAAACCCACCTCTACAAATCCTGCGTTTGCCCCTGGAAATAAAGCAGGACGTTCCATTCTTGGAACTGGAAATGGAATCCGCTAGTAGAGATCGAGCTTTGTTATGTAACAAATACCTCTGGACTATGAGAATGGGGACTTGCTCCTTTAAGAGTCAATGGGGGGTATTCAATTGTTGCTTTTAACGCGCTAAAACAAAAAAAACCGAGCGCTCGAAAAATATTACAGTTTATACGGTAATATGCGCGTAAATACCGTTAATACGGTAGTTTACTCGCTGAATTTCATCTCGCAGCTCAGGGAGCTGCGAGATGAAATTTAGCGAGTAATTGCCGTATTAACGCTAATATTTTTAGAGCGCTCGTTTGAGAGCGTTAACAGCAACAATAGAGAACCCCAATATCTTATGTTTTAGAATATCCTGAAAAATGTTATTAATTATGCAACTTGTGATCCCTAAATATCAAGTGGGTAACATGGAGTCCTAAGCTTTTGGATTGACGTAGTTAGAGATGTGTACGCTCATGTTGAAATATGACTGTTTTGTTTGTTGTTATTATCAATCTTTATTTTGAAGTAAATCTTCATTACTGGAGACTTCTTTTCTGGACATTCAGTTATTTCAGCCTTATTGGGTGAAACGGCACCTCTGGAAGTGGCACCAATGTGACACGAACAATGTCCTGGGAGATAGCACCAACTCATAATAATTATTGTACTTTATATATACAACATATTGCCTAAATTCCACCATAATTGCAAAATTTCGGAATCACCCACAGAATGGCATGCTCTTAAATTAGGGGCTAAGTTAGCACTGTTACCTGGTGGCAAACATGGCTCTTAGTGATGAGAAGGTGGCAGCGTCCTCTTTCAGCGCCTTCAGCTCATTCCGCAGTTTCGTCATTGTTTCGGTCACCATGGTCTTCTCATTTTCATACTTATTTTTTAGGTTTGCCAGAGCCACTTCTGCAGTCTGAAAAACACATTGAAAACAAGTTGGATGTTTGAGATGATTATGGAGACCACAATCTCTCTGCATCAGTATTTAGGGTGATTACATTATTATGCTGTGCTGCTGTAGGAACCTGCTCCTTCCATTATATAACTTGGTGCTTGCCTCCATTCCCCTGCACACATCATGAAACTGCCCTGTCATGTTTAGCACAGTTCTACTCCTTACCACTTCAAAACTGGGGGTGAAGAATTAACCCAAAAAGGTGCTTTCATCCTAGTAAAACTGGTGTTTATCATCTAGGCCTGAAGGTGCTTAGTTTACATCTTGAAAATCCTCCCCCCCCCCAAAAAAATCATAGAAAAAATACAAATCAATGCAACCTATATGTAATGTGTGATCTAGATAATGATTTTAGGATGACATTAATTATACAATCATCACTCCATTGTGTGGACTAAATCAATATCAAAAATTGCATTCTCATAAATATTATTTCCATCCAGAAATTGGCCACATTCAATGTATGAAGGAAAAGGATAATTTAACATCCATTTGTTTTTCGCATAACTCTTTTTGCAGTATAAAACAACTTCGTTCATTCATTCCATCGTTTGTGTGATAATTTGGCAACCGTGTTGCTTACATTCCATAAAGAATTTAATTCTTGCAAAAAGAATGTTATAGAATGAAAACGCAATCGTTTTATCCAGCCAGTAAAGTTGTTATGAAGTTGTTTATTTCACCCCCATATTGGTTTAGCAAACCCTCTTAGGGCGTGTGGTTATTTAGTCTATATTTGTCTAGAAGTTTTCCACACATATATAGCTGTATTAATTACACAAGGCTCCACTTCTAATTATCATTGGTTATATTATGATAAGAAATAAGCAGACAATATCTGCTAAATGAAAAGTCCTTGTGGATAATATGCTTAGCGCTAATTATCTGAACCCTTCTAGGAAATTCTCAAACAGCCTTGTTCAGTTTTCGCAAAATATATTCTTCTATTTCAAGTCTTAGGGGTAGATTTATACAACCTAAAAAAAACCTAAAAAACGAAAGTGGAGGTATTGCCCATAGCAACCAGTCAATGTTGCTACCTTCAAACTACTTGGAAAATTGCACCATAATTACAACCGCAGGCTTGTCAGGAAAACTGATCTTGTGATTCCTCAACAGTTTTTGCACATCAACAAGTTCTTCAGAAGTACTATAAAAATGTGTAACCTGGTATGCATTAAACAGAGCAGATTCTATACAGAAGAGATGGTGTTGTGTATATTCTGTTCTCCGATCGATCCTAATGCATGCATGCAGGAAGATTTCCTTTGATTGTGTTGTGTATAAGCTCGGCATCAATCGACGGATAGCACACGTTGGATTTGACAGTTGCTATGGGCAACACCACTTAAAGAGACCGTATTAACACATGTTTTATTACCCATTATGATACTATAATAATGCACTGACTAACTGGTACTATATTAATCATAAGCAGTAAATATTGTGTCAAAAAGGTTGTCTGCTTCATAAAAAATCTTTGTTACTCTTAGTTCACCCTTTCTTGCGCTACTACACAATTGCCTGTTGGAGATCATACTAAGGGGGTTTAAGATTAAGCAACTCAGCAATTACACTTTTCTCTCTTCATTTCATTATTACGTATATGCACAAGTTACTTTTCACGTACACCAGGTAAAAAATGCTAGTGATGAACGGCTGGACTTTGAGATGCGACTGACTGTCAGCATGCACATCAATGCGCCATATAGCCCATGTGTGTGTGTGTGTGCAGATACTTCCCGTGATGGAACATGGCACGATGAGAGCAGGCAGAAATTGGTTGGCACGGAACGTGTGACATTCAACCTGGGCTGTCTGCCAGTATTGTTCTATGTGTTACCAAACAGTGGTGAGTACCAAGGGATTTGCATTTACTTAGGAACTCAAGGTTATAAATAAAATATACTCTAAAAAGTAGCAGTCACACTGATGTCGCTTAAATATTTAAACTGAAAACATGAGTCCGTGGAATAAAGGGGATAAAAAGTGTTAACAGTGATCAAAGTGGTAATTTATAATGTAATGGGAATGTAAGCGAATGGAATTTGATCAATTTGCAATGAAGGCAGTAGGAGAAGTGGCGGTATGGCGTACCACCGTCTACACCTGCACTTTGACCATTGAGTGTTTTTATAAATTTTCATTTACGCCTTAATTTAATAATAAAATAATATTGCCCCATTCATTTAATTATACATTAATTTTGCCCCAACAGTTAAACAGAAATAAATTCTGCTCCGGTAATCAATAAATAATGCTTGCCCCATAATTCACAAGTTAATGGTGTCTCATCTAATATTATAAATAGCAAGATATCTGAAACAACGTGCTGTTGGAGCAATCACGCCTATCTGAACCACCTAATTTTTTCTGGCAATCTTTTTGGCAAATTTACAAAACAGCAGCCTGATACATCTCATGTTTTATATTCTTACAATGACTAAATGTCGGGACAGCGAGTTTTTCCAGCGATTGTCTACCAGTTCGTCCCTTTCATACATCCGTGTTTTTCAAAACAATCGTCAAAAACTGGCGATTTCCCAAACTGCATCTTGTCACACTCCCACCTCCCTAATATAGAGGATTGGGTTAGTCCTAACACTAAAGAGTAAATTTATCAAACTGCAGGTTTGAAAAAGTGGAAATGTTGCCTATAGCAACCGATCAGATTCTAGTTACAATTTATTTAGCACATTCTACAAAATGACAGCTAGAACCTGATTGACTGCTATAGGCAACATCACAACTTTTTCAAACCTGCAGCTTGATAAATTTACCCCTAACTCATAGACATTCCAGATCACTGGTCTTCTTCCATGGAAATAGCCAAGCAAAGCGAACTCGTTATCGACCAGTAGATGGCAATAGAAGACAGCTTTTAACAGTTAACAAGATTCATCAGGTCACAGGGGAAAGCATCAAATTATTACATAAAAGATTTAATATAAAAAGTTTACTTTTTCGACGTGTTAAATAAGATTGCATTCATATAGATCTTTAGACCTTGAACAATGAGACTTCCTTTAAAAATGTTATTTTAAATTTACAGGTAGTGCTTCCCTTTTGGGAGCGTCCGATTATAGTCACATCCTCTGAAGAAAATTCTCAAAAAACGCTGTGATACAGTTAATGATACTTTACTGTTCAAACATTAGTTTGTGAATTATATTTCAACTGAGTTATTTATTAACTATATCACCCACAATTATTATATTAACTGATATGAGATCTCATTGTTCATCCATATACAAGATCATCATCATCATCAGCTATTTATATAGCGCCACTAATTCCGCAGCGCTGTACAGAGAACTCACTCACATCAGTCCCTGTCCCATTGGAGCTTTCAGTCTAAATCAGAGCCGTAACTTAAAATGTTAGCATCTGGGGCAAGATACAGAAATGCCACCTCCTTAGCCCTCAATTTTAACCAAATGAACCTGAAATATTCATAAACTGTGCACCCCGGGTCATCACCCCATATCTAAATTCCCTAACATATACAGACCAAGGGACAGTAAGGTCAAATTAACAGCAGCCTACAGGGGCGCACGCAGGATTTTTAGGAGGGGGGGGTTTCCCCCCACCCAAAAAAAAAATCTGCGAGAGAGCTGCACTGTCCTATAGAGCAGCCACGGCGCTGTCAAAGAAGTGTCCACGGCGGTGCTGTGTTGTATACAGCACCGCCACTATGTGGGGCACTTCGTTAGTGGCGCCCCTGGCCTATTAACCAACTAGTATGTTTTTGGAGTGTGGGAGGAAACTCATGTAAACAGTTGTGAGTACCAAGGGATGTGTATTTACACAGATAAGGCCATGGTCGGGAATTGAACTCATGACCCCAGTGCTGTGAGGCAGAAGTGCTAACCACTGAGCCACCACGCTGCCCATTAGCAGATCATTATCTATATTATCTTGCTTATACAAAATACATTTTAGCTTATTTTTTTATTTTTGTTTCCTCATAGAAGCTTCCCATGAACTGCAAAGTGCACACATCCTTCGCTTGGAAAAACAATGTAACCCAGAAATTAATTTCACACAGTTGTACATTAACTGAGTCCTATATGTCTCATTTGATGAAGACTTATTTTAATCCTTCTTTAACAGTGCTTTTAAATCTGAGTTGTTAAATATGTGAGCCTGGAATAGTGCCAAATCAGCTCAATACATTATATCACACTTATCTGTGTACCAGTCTCCACATATGGTAATGGAAAATGCATCTGAAATGATTAAGAAAATGTTTGCATTAGATTGATTAAATCAATATATATTTCATACTTGCCAACTCTCCCGGAATGTCCGGGAGACTCTGGCATTTTGCGAGAGTCTCACGGACTCCCGGTAGAGTGTGGCAATCTCCCGGAGCTGCCCACTTCACTTGGAAGTGCCCAACTTCCTAGTGAAGTGGGCAGAATTAGGTCCCAAACGGCGCGATTCCCGGTGAATCGCGGTGTTTGGCACTGCCCCCCGCTATCAAATGACGTTTGCGTTATTACGTCATGGGGGCGGGTCCAAAATGATGAGCATTTTGGAGCCCCGCCCCCATCACGCCCACCTCTCCCGGAAACCAATTTTCTAAAGTTGGTAAGTATGATATATTTTTAGAATGAGTAGCACTCATTTACTAACAATGCAATTAGGTGCAAAATGTGCATTGCACCACATTGGTCAATCAGCAATTATCTTTTATCTGTTTAGTGTGGAATAGAAAACTGCTAACGCAAGACAACAACCTTCTGACCAACATTGCAACACACACAGCCCACTCAGTACTTTTACCTTTGCAGTCTGGCTGGTCCATTGTGCAATATGATGTAGCACATGCCCTTGTGGTTCTAACTCCCATTGTCCTATAGATTGTAAGCTTTCGAGCAGGGTTCTCTTACCTCTCTGTCTGTATGTATTACCCAGTATTGTCTTATTAATGTTTGTTCCCAATTGTAAAGCGCTACGGAATTTGCTGGCGCTATATAAATAAATGTTGATGATGATAGAAAACTGGGTGTTTAGGAACAGATTATTCATATGGTTATTATGTATTATGTTTGAAATAACTTTTTACATGTAATTGGGTGAGGACCATTTTATGTAGTGCTGAGACAGGCTTTCTGAGACCTTTATTTTCTTGTTTAGTCTGATCTTGTGATCACTGTACTAAGACAATGACAACATGCTCATAACATTATTACAATCATCTTGAAATCATACATGGTCCCTCTAACTTTTAAACTTGCATTGCTATAATGTATTACATTACTTACTTGTATCAATCTGAAAGTATGAATAAACTAATGACAAGGACACCTAGTCAGGTGGCACAGTGGTTAGTATTGCTACCTCAAAGAGCTAGGTTCTATTACAACCAGGACACTATGTGGAGATTGTATGTTCTACCCCTGTCTGTGTGGTTCCTCCCACAGAACATAAACCCTACTGGTAGGTTCTTGTTAACGAGTATGTGCTTGTGTGTATTATGTTATAAGGAGGGACTGAATGATTAAACAGTCCCTTTAAAGCACTGTGTAATATTTTGGCATTATATACATAAAGGTTAATAAATACATAATAACTTGGCGCACTAAGGCTATTTGCAGGTCAAATGCACATATGCTACCTTTAAAGAAACTGTAAACTTTTGCAAATAATTTATATATATCATTTTTTATTTTTTGGGGGCATTTTTTTTAAAGATTTCCTGGCATATGACAACATCATGCATCTGGAAAGAAAAAAATGGTCTAATGTTATAATTTGCAAGCACGCAAAGTGATATCCATGTATTTCTGCTACATTATTATATTTTTTATTATATTTAGGTTATATGTCCATAATGCTGTTGGAGTGTAACAACAGCTGCAGGCTAAGTATTACTTGAGTGACTATACTGGAGGGACAGTAGGTGGCGCTGTGTCTTTTAGTGCACCCCACTATCCAGGAACCATGTAATCATTGGCCCTCTGTCATTCAGAGCCCGGGGCAAACACCTTTTTTTCCATTTATTGAAAAAGCTCTAGGCTAAAATTGCCATTATTAATGACATACAGGATACAATATATAGCATATGGCAACAGGGGATGAAAAACATTACAATGTATATATCCAAAATACTTAGCAATATTTTTCCGTCTACTGAAATCACATTTTGAAAACGTATAGATGATTTTGTTGAATAAATATTACCATAATTTCATGTTAGTGTTAATGGTCACAAGATATAATGAGAAAAATATTATAACGGATTCCACTGAAGCACTACTAGCAAATATTACTACAGAAATATTTTGTATGATTAATTATTAATTTTGTTATGACATCAGATTTGTAATAAAATATTTAAGATCATAATTTCCACCACAGTAAATAATTTAAGTTACACTGACACACTCTCACCCAGCACTAGCACTCATTTCTAATGGTAACTTGCTATAAAAACATTCTTTGTGGTACAAATACTTAACATGTAACGTTTGTGTGACTGCATTGTAAGCCAAAGGCCTAACTATCATAATAGCAGGAATTGTAGTTTCTACGGGGCCCGAAGAAAAAGGGGGCCCGCTTTCCCTGTCAAAACCCTATTTATATATGTAAATTTTTCACCAATGCATGATATATGGGGGCTCTTACAAAATGTTCCCCACAAATGTCTAGTTATGTCACTTTTGAGAGCTATGCCAATGTAGTCACATGCTCACTGCACCCTAACACCCTACAATGTTTGTGGTGAGCAGAATAAACTCAAGGGAGCATACGAGTATACGTATTTACTAAACTGGAGGTTTGAAAAAGTGGAGATGTTGCCTATAGCAACCAATCAGATTCTAGTTATCATTTATTTAGTACGTTCTACAAAATGACAGCTAGAATCTGATTGGTTGCTATAGGCAACATCTCCACTTTGACAAACCTGCAGTTTAGTAAATATACCCCAAGTTCTTGACGTGCAAAGCTGTGTGCAGTTAAGACTAGTTATAGCTGGAAAGATGAGGAGGTAATGCAAATGGATTTTTCCAGTAGTACATATATAACAAAATACCTATCTGGAAGACCTATTTGGGCTGATAACACCTGGCTGATGATGGCTAAGCAATATTTAAATTTTATTTTATAAGCGATTACTAGCTCAAAAAGAAGCTGGAAAGTCAAGAGTAGCAGACTCAGATGACTAGGTTTTATTCAGTTTACTTTTACCATTTACTAATATAAAGGCTATATGTAAGGATGTAATGCATACTTGCCGACTTTCCAGAAATTTCCGGGAGACTCCAGAATGCTGGGTATGTCCGACAGGCCTCAATATAGCGCGACTCATGGCGAATCGCGCCATTTTGGCCACGCCCCCCTCCACAAAATGCTGCCCTCTAACGGGATCTCCCGGAGGGAGACAACACAAATTAGGCAAGTATGATGTAATGTAACCAGTTTAAAACTAGTTTGTTAATTAGTAATATAAATATGGGTTGCTTATCTTAAGAAATGTGTTGTTTTAATGTAGCATTGACAATGAGATATATCTTACTTACAATCTATGAAATAATTGATTGAATCAGGTGTTTTGAGAAAAAATTTTAAGAAAAATGGTGGATTGAACTAGAAAAATGGGGGTGAAGGTCATGCATATGATAATTATGCATTAAATCGGTAGTAATAGTTTTCACATGTCCTATACACTGCTGAGAAACGCTTTCTTTAACATGTTTTTTCTTATCTAGTCTGGTCATGTGGTCACTCTGGTCATGTGACTACATGTCTATGACACTACTGCAGCCATCTTGAAGTTCTTATATGGTCAAACTGCTAGGTTTGCTTTTTGTTCACTTGAAATTATTTAAACATATGCTTCAATATTATTGCACAACTGTTTAACACGTGTTTGAATATCATTGGACCACGTTATGTAACGTGTGTAAATTTAGCTTATATATTACCGTGTGGTGTCGCGCAATGGCCACATGGTAATATTAACCCTAATTCTAACATTAAACCCTAATCCTAACGCTAGCTGTAACGCTAAGCCTTAGTTTGGAATATAGAGTCCTAGCATTGCCGCTTTAAAACAGGAAATGGTAATATCGCTATGGTAACTGACGTCAATTTGAAGTGCAGGCATATTGTTTAGTCGCAAATGATAGAAGTCGAGTAAAAGACGTTTCGTAAATCTTCTCTATTTCTTGGTAAGTCTATATTTTGTTTATGTTGCTGTCATACTGTTAGTTATTTTTTGTAGGTATTGTCTGTGTCGGTGTTGTCGCAATCGTAGAGAGAGAATAGACTACAAAGGCGAACCAACAACGAATGATAAAATAGAATGTTGCGTAGATAGACACCCATTGATATGGTTATCTTGTAGCGGATTCAAACAAAGTTCTTCTTTGAAGAGGAAAGTGTTTTTGCACATAAATAATGAAGAGAAAATAATAAGAAAAGTTACATCCTACTATAGTGCAACATATGTTTACAGGTTAAAAATGTTTCTGCATGGTTTAATAATTATTCAGTGAAAGGGAGAATATTATTTTGTTTTGATGAAGTCAACTGCGACGAAACAAGTAGAGGGAGTAGACGCTTGATTACAAGTGGGAGAGCTGCTCTGTTCTCAACGGGATGTTTTAGAAGGAAGAGTAAGCTGAATTATAACCTGATATGCTGTGAATACTTGTTGTTCTGGTATGTGCATGATTTTACGTTTTATAAATAAATCTATTACATCTGATAATACACTATGGAAGCGCCCCCTTTGTGATATTTTAGAAATAGTGCAACATATGTTTACAGGTTAAAAATGTTTCTGCATGGTTTAATAATTATTCAGTATACGGGCAGGACGGTGGCTCAGTGGTTAGCACTTCTACCTTACAGCACTGGGGTCATAAGTTCAATTCCTGACCATGGCCTCATCTGTGTGGAGTTTGCATGGGTTTCCTCTGGGTGCTCCGGTTTCCTCCCACACTCCAAAAACATACTGGTAGGTTAGTCTCCCTCTCTCTGTCTGTGTATATGTTTAGACTGTAAGCCTCAATGGGGCAGGGACTGATGTGAGTGAGTTCTCTGTACAGCGCTGCGGAATTAGTGTCGCTATATAAATAAATGGTAATAATAATAATAATTCAGTTAAAGGGAGAATATTATTTTGTTTTTCAATGAATACATTAGTTGCACTTATAGTGCAAAATAGTTATTTTTTTCCCATTAAAATTAACTCTTTGTTCGTTTATGTTTTTAATGTGATTTACTGCCCTACACTGAACTGTTCACCCACCAGTTCCGGGAGTCTCCCAGACATTCTGGAAGGGAGAGGGAATTTGATTTTACGGAATCCTTCTGTTGTCGGGTTTCATTTTGCCCATGGGAAAATAAAGGAACTCTTTAAATATCTTATTATTGGTCAGAAGTATGTTATTGACCGTGGAGCTAGCAATCAGAAAAAATAAGTTGCACAAAGAAGTAAATTCCCTGTTGGCCACATTTGTATGTAAAATTGCTCCACAAAAAAAAAATCATAGAGCCCTTGATAGTTTGTGTGGAAGAGAAGTTTTTGTTTGAATAGTAGAAATGCTTGTCTAAAACTATCACCATTAAAGAACAATGTCTGGTCCACTCTAAAAAGGCTACGGGTTTGTTTCAAGATTTGTTATCTCCTCCCCGTTGCCACTGGCATCCTATGCAAATGAGGGGACAAGAGGGAAGACACAGATTTAGAAGGCATCGCAATAGTGTAAAAACAAAAATGGATTCTGCCAAGGACAATCGCTACAACTAATTTCTGCATATTGCACGCAATCAACGAGACACATTTCTATTTGATGTTTTGAAGGCACAAGTATGGTTTCCTGCAGCCCTGCCTAAAAAGATATGCACATAAGTCAAAACATCTATATTTTAGATCACACTCACTAACGATCATTGGCCAAACATCAAACTGTCTGATTGTATGAGAACCAAGGTCAACCACAGCATTAAGTTGCCTGAGAAGACACACAAGTCTGACCCTTGTGCTATTAAAATGGTTTAAGAGAATTTTTTTATTCAAATGCACCATTTTAAATTTAACCCTTGCCATGTAATTAACGCGTGGCATTAGTGACAATCACAGTTTTTAGGGCAAGATCACCGAAAAGAGTGCATGTCATGCTAATTACACCCACTAATTGCTCATCACCAAAACACCCACTTTTGTTTTATATTCTCTGGGTGGAATTAAATTTGGCCGTGCTCAACGCGGTGTTAACCTCATTCTCAAATTTCAAATATCAGGAGGCACCTTCAGTGAAACACAGCAATTCACAGCAGATTCTATAACTAACTGTGTATTCACTGGACAGTCTCTTTCTCTTAACTCAGATGTCAATCTAATCCCAGAGATAGTCTCAAGACAAGGTGACAAGATAACAATTGAACAATATTGTTATGGTCTCAAAAAGAAAATCGTAGTTATTGTACAAGATTTTCTCTTTCCGTCTCTTTAAATAATAAATGAGATGAGCAGGTTTCCAAAATATAATATTTCTATAGTTTATTATTAAAATGATATTATACATAGATACAGCCATACTGGACGAAGCAGACATACGGCCAGGGTCTCAAATGCCAATTGACACTCTATATTTGATTAACTCATTCTTTTATAGAGATGAAACTCCTTATTATTTCAAAACACACCTTCCCAGCCTACATCATTGCTGGCAATCTAAGTCTCTATAATTAAAATGACATGTTCATCTTGGACGGTCATCTTGACCTTTTACGGTGCCAATATTTCTTTGGCCATATCCAGATATTGTGCAATAATGAAACTTTACTAAACACATGTCTCTTGTTATGTAATATGTGTATTGTGCAACATGTGGTTTTTTTTCGTTCTCTTAAAGCACAGAAACAAAATTCAAGTTCATTGGTTCATTCTATTGAACTAATTGGTAATATAGGGGTTTTGTTAATAATTACTTCGACATTATATACAGTTAAGAAATATGTTATGTCTTGATAAATTCTTTGTCAGCACAATTCTAAAACTATAGACCCTACACTCTTCTTATCTGTCTCAAACACACTTCATCTTATTCCTTAAAGGAATGAGACCTAATAAGTATAATTCCTGACGAGTAGCTTCCATGTATGAAATACAGAATGCCTTAGCAGCTTGAAGCTTCTTCTGAGCGGGTGACGCAAACAGATTTTGGGGGACCTGAGCAGCTTATTTAAGGTATATGGACAGGTAACTTGTGTATGGGAGGAACCTGTCTTTTTCCTTAGTTGTTGTTTCTTTTAGCTAAACTCTGTGCTTCCAGTATGAAACTGTAAGGAAGGAGACAGATTCCGCTGCGTTCTATAAATGGAACAGAAAAATGGCTGCTCCCACAGTAGCACTGCATACATAAAAGAGGTGTTTGAACCAGTTTTATGCTGTTTTAACCACATTATGCCGTTTGAGCCAACCCTTGCTTGATGTTTTGGGCCTTTAATGCAGTTCAATGTGCAAAGACAGGTGAACTTTTAAATAGTTGTACACATAGCTGGCAACAGAGGCCGACTAGGCTTAGGGGAGATTTGAAGAAGGGGGGAGAGTTCAGTGCTAGAGAGGTTGGCCTCTGATTCATTGTGAAATGCTTATGACCAATCAGATGCTGCATTCACCAGCACTGAACGCTCTGTCAGGTGACTGTTGTCCATACAAGTGGTTCATGAGCCTACAAAGATTAGGTTTGAAGTATTGAAGGGGTTGTCTACTTTGGATAAACAATCCTGCCTCCCGCTCATTACCAATGGGTCCACCACAGCACCACTTGTTACCCATATCTAAGATCCGGCCCTAGGAGTCCATAGTCTTTCAAAAGAGTTTTATTAAAGCACTATGGACGGTTTGCTAAATAACAAGCATGTAAACTAGCAGGCAGGTTGTGGGTGATGGAGAGGGTATGAAAAGGCCGGGAACCCCCTATTTGTTACACGTGGGAGATTGAATAGGTTGCCTAAAAGTGATAAACCCCTTTACACTTCAAAACAATGTTTTAACCAATGAAGTCTTCACTACGGCAATCCTAATGAAGTGTGTGTTATCTAACCCATTAGATTAAAGCTTTATTATGCAAACTAGAAGGTGTTTGAGATGTTCTTAGATATTTACCATATATTACTTCCACCTCCTTGAGGCAGCAACATGTTAACTCAATATTACTGTTTGTTATACATTGACATATATTATTTTTGTACTATTTGTTACCTGTTTGTTTGCTTTTAATACAGCTCTAAGGGTTGCTATTTGCTCCCGCTTGGTACTAAGCAGAGATTTTAGCTTGAGAATTTCCTCCATTAAGGCTTCCTTGTCTTTATCGATCATGGGCACCAGTTCTCTAGCCGCAGCCCGTTGGCGAGACAGCTGCAAGGACCTGTCCACGGCCTTCTGCAAGTGTTTGATTTGATCCCTGATTATGGCATTGAGGTTGTAGATGTTCATTGGCTCTTTGCGAATATCGCTAGTCTCAGATACGGGGGAGGATGGGGGGGCAGTGATGACGGGGGACACAGTAGCAGACTTTTGAGGGATCGGCTCTTTACTAGACTCTATACTGTGTTTTGGTGAAGGCTCACAAGGACTTCTTGCCTCAACGGGAGAGGCCATACCCCTCCTGGCCAGCCTAGGTGACAGAAGTCCTCTGGGGTCATCAGGACCTTTCAAACTTCCACTACGAGTAACCTTACTTTGCCTGTAGTAGTCCAACATAACTCTGTTTGGTGTTTCATTGTTACATAGACACACGTGATGGTAGAGTTGAGCCAACTCTTCACTAAAAGTCACTAGCTCATCCTGAGCTGTATTAAGGGTATTATGAGTTTCATTTGCAATAGCCGTCATTATCTGCAGCTCTTTCTCCATAATAGTCAGCTTTTCACTGCTCTCCTTACTCGCCCTCTCTAACCCCGTTACTTGTTCATCGTACGTCTGGATCCTTGAGTCCAGCTTAAACTTCTCCTCCGTGTAGCTCTCTGTGTGTTTGTTGTATTTTTCTTTTAAGGCTTTGAGTTCAGCTTTGAGTTCTATCACTTCCGTAACGGCTACTTTGTATTTGCATTCCAAGATCTCAAGCCCGTTGATATCGACCTCATAGTCGTGGGTCTCGTCTCCAGAAACGTTAACTTTATCAAAGTCCAGCTCTTTGCTGCTGTGAAGCCTCCTCATTGCGTTCACATGTTCTGTAAGTCTATGGACCCGTTCGTGTTGCTCGGTTAAGGCTCCCTTTGTATGTTCCAGTTGAGTCTCCGATTCTTGAAGGTTGGTCAGCAAGATAGCTTTCTCCCGTTCCACCTACAAGCAAACGAAACATAAGTTAGAATTAAGCAATACCAGTGGAATTCACAAAGCTATTGCATGTATTGTAACACATACTTAAACTTTTGTTAAAAAATAATGTGAATTTAAAAACACATACACACATATATGATTCTTAGCATTGCAGTGTAAATACAGATTGATTCCCAAAATAATGTAAATAACTCCATAATTTGTATTACTATATAACATTTCCTCCTCTTAGGAGTTGTCCTGGTGTTGTCACTTAAATCAATATTGATGAACTATTGATGCAGCTTATTAAATCAATAGGAACCAGTGACATCACAGACAACTGTCAAAGTCGTATAATTGGATGAACGAAAGTATATTGGTTAATATTGTTTTACACGTGGCATACGGCGATCACACGGTAAAATACGCACGCACACACTCGCATGACAACTTTTAGTTATTCATGTAATTCATATTCATATTGGATCCATTACACAGCAATTTATGAGCAGACAGTATTTGGTTTATTATTAGTTTATATAATATGATTATATGTGCACTTCAGTGATATATACGGTTCAGATAATAGGAAAGGTGGCATGTCTAGTATCATATTAAAACCCTATTCATCAGCAGCTGTCCGGTGCAGTCGGCGAAGAGATCGCACATTGCATACTTTAGTTATTGATATTAGGGAATAAACCTTTGTATGATGCTGGCTATGAAATGCTCACATCCCCTGGAGAGACGACCCCCACCTTTGGATTCCTTAGATTGAATCAGCCTATGACCTGTTTACCCTGGACCCACCCAACGTCTGGACCTATAGAAACAAGCTACGTCATCTCCATTGTTCACTCTGTAACACTGTACTGTATATATAATCATAGCAGCCTCAGTCTTCACTGATCAGAGTATTCAAAGGGTGAATTACTGTCCACTGGGCCCGTGGTTAGCGCAGCGTAGCGCAAGCGGTATGTATTTATCTTTTGGTATTGGCTGTACTGTACTGTATCATAATATAATAATGTATTGAATTGTTAACTATTTACATCTGCTAAAATAGATCACTTTGTGCGTTAGAAACACAATACAATCGCCTATGCAATGCTTATTTGAAAACGATAGAATTACTTTAATACAGCGGAGGCTGCCCATTGGCTGTACCAATATTCATGTGACTGGGACCTATGAAATCACTGGGAACTAGTTTATGCATCTCCTACAAATAGTGGCGCTATATAAATAAATGATGATGATGTACCAATACTAGTGACAATGCACTCTGTCAATTCATGATAGTTCTTTTTAATCAATGAATTCGCCACACATACAGAACAGGAACAAATGCTATAAGGAAATTGACGTGGTCCTGTGCAGTCATCCTGTAGTAGGGGGTAAGATCAGATACCCTGCCTACAGTACAAGGCAGTACAGTTACACTATCCATATGTTAGATACTTTTGATTTTTACATGTTATAGATATATTTGTATTTTTTAAATTTGCTCTTTCTCCGTTAAGAACCTAATTGCTGTATATGCTTCTGAGTAACAGACTGTCTCATATTCAAACAATGTTTTGAGACATCAATCAGTTTGCAGGCGTCTCATTTATTTTTAATTGCTTGGTGTTGGCTAGCACTGACACTCCTTGATAATAGTCGCTTTTCTCATTATTAAGAAGCCATGACCTTTCACCTCTACATATTTGCTATATTACAATATTCTTGTATGTGTTAGATATGGTTTACAGAAAAACGAGAAAGAAGAATGTGTTTTATTTGGGGTACTCTCGGATGTTCTATATATTAAAATGTACAATCTTTATTCGTTATAGTTAAAATATTCATATATACTGTCTGTCTGTGTGTGTGTGTATATTAGGGAATTTAGACTGTAAGCTCCAATGGGGCAGGGACTGAGGTGAGTGAGTTCTCTGTACAGCGCTGCGGAATTAGTGGCGCTATATAAATAAATGGTGATGATGATGATGATATGGTAGCGAAATATCTCAAAAGTAGTGAACTAATTTCTGTCTGTCCATTGGTCACTGGGGGTTCCGGTTCAGGTCTCAACGCCGTCCTCCCCCCCCTACCCCCCTCTTTATAACCTCTTCCTATCCATCATATACATCGTCACACATCTGTACTCTTTTCCAAGGTTTATTTCCAAGTCTGTGTTAACGTAACCAGTTTATATTATGCAGTTACCCCAATTGGGATTGGTCTTCTTCTCTTGATTATATTTAAAGACGTAATTTGTTCATTCATACTACCTATTGACCAAGTCAGTTGCCGCTACAGGTTCATGAATTCTCCTATAAGTTTGATTAGCTTTATCATGGCAAAAAAATAAATAAAGCTAATTGTAGCGAAACGCGCGTTTTCGCTCGGTTTGTCCCTAGACTCCATGCCGCTACACGTTTTACTTTATTTTTATATGACATACTAATATTCTAATGAAGGATTATTGGGGAGGCTAATAGTAAGAGTATCACTGCATAGTCACAATATGAGTTCACTAGTTTTTATATATTTCGCTTCCTATTCAGTAATCAGGATACATGAATAGTCTAACTATAACGAGTAAAGATTGTGCCGCAAATAAAACACATTTTTTTTCCTCTTTTTTCTGTAAATTGTATAATTATATGTGTATGGAAGCATCTCCCAATATACAGCATAGACCGATACCGTGGGTGGTTAAAATCATTTTGACAATTCTGGAGGATGTTGATTACTAGGTGCGATTGGGCAAAATCCATACCTGTTTCTGTCTTGTTTTTATATATTCATGACGTATAAATAAGGCAGAGTTATTGTGACAAAATCCTATGTTCTTTGTGAAATCGTCAGAACTACGCTGACCACATAAACTGCAATTCCTTCATCATCATTTATTTACATAGTGCATCTAATTCCGCAGCGCTGTACAGAGAACCCATTCACATCAGTCCCTGCCCCATTGGAGCTTACAGTCTCTAACACACACACATACAGGCAGAGGGAGAGACTAGGGTCAATTTTGATAGCAGCCAATTAACCTACTAGTATGTTTTTGGAGTGTGGAAGGAAACCGGAGTACTAAGAGGAAACCCACGCAAACACAGGGAGAACATATACACTCCACACAGATAAGGCCATGGTCGGGAATTGAACTCATGACCTCAGCACTGTGAGGCAGGAATTAATGTTGGACCTGTAATTATCAACTATCAATATCAGCTGCCTGGAACCAGAAACTAGCACAGTGCCTGTATCCATCAGCTGCACAAAGTCAGGGATTAATGTTGGACCTGTAATTATCAACTATCAGTATCAGCTGCCTGGAACCAGAAACTAGCACAGTGCCTGTATCCACCAACTGCACAGAGCCAGGGATTAATGTTGGACCTGTAATTATCAACTATCAGTATCAGCTGCCTGGAACCAGAAACTAGCACAGTGCCTGTATCCATCAGCTGCACGAAGTCAGAGATTAATGCTGGACCTGTAATTATCATCTATCATTATCAGCTGCCTGGAACCAGAAACTAGCACAGTGCCTGTATCCACCAACTGCACAGAGCCAGGGATTAATGTTGGACCTGTAGTTATCAACTATCAGTATCAGATGCCTGGAACCAGAAACTAGCACAGTGCCTGTATCCACCAACTGCACAGAGCCAGGGATTAATGTTAGACCTGTAATTATCAACTATCAGTATCAGCTGCCTGGAACCAGAAACTAGCACAGTGCCTGTATCCATCAGCTGCACAGAGTCAGGGATTAATGCTGGATCTGTAATTATCACCTATCGTTATCAGCTGCCTGGAGCCAGAAACTAGCACAGTGCCTGTATCCACCAACTGCACAGAGTCAGGGATTAATGCTGGACCTGTAATTATCACCTATCATTATCAGCTGCCTGGGGCCAGAAGATAGCACAGTGCTTGTATCCACCAACTGCACAGAGCCAGGGATTAATGCTGGACCTGTAATTATCAACTATCATTATTTAGCTGCCTGGAAACAGAAACTAGCACAGTGCCTGTATCCACCAACTGCACAGAGTCAGGGATTAATGCTGGACCTGTAATTATCAACTATCAGTATCAGCTGCCTGGAACCAGAAACTAGTCCATGGATACAAGCACTGTATCCATGAACATGTATCCCCACCAACATATACAATTGTTATTCAGCTACCTTATTCCTCAAGTGTCCCCCACAAGTCTTAGGTTGTAAGCTCGTTTGGGCATAGCCATCATTACCTTTTGTCTCACGCCATTGTATGATATTCATCTGTCTCATGAACCCCTCCCCATACAGCGCTGCGTAATATGTGGGTGCTTTGTAACTAAAGGATAATAAGGATAATAATAATACTGCATCTATCAGCATAATCCCCTGTGTCTCCTTGTATGATTTATGACTCAATGACAACCCGGCAGACTTTATGGACAAAGCACTGACATATAAGCAGGACAGCGACATCTGATAGCGCTCACTCTGGCGGATGTGTATTTTTAATACTGATCTCAGGTTTTGCAACCACTGGATATATTGCAGAAAGGGCATGGGCATTCTGCTGAGTGATACTGTTCTATGGACATGTAATAACGGATCACGGCTGCTAAAGTTTCATCTAAAACTAATTCATGTATATTTAATGGGGCTGCCAGACTATGTATAAAACCTATGATTTCATTGTAATTCTATTGTTCATGTACATATACATTAACAGAAGTGTTATGTGGTTTAAAGTTGTATTTATAATTTCTAGTGTCCAGGCACTGTGAATACATAGGCCCATAAAACCTGTATTACCTTATGCCTATGCCAACTTAAGTCTAGGTTAGGTTAGATACAATCCTGTCTGTCCTACATTAGCAACGCATTTATATATTTTTTTTGATCTTCCACCTTTAGATGACATTTTTGGCATGCCCTACGTTTGTTGCTCATGTCGCCTTATAATTATATCGTACTGCATTGGGTCAATTGGTCATTGGGAGAATATTGTCCGGATTGCCCATTTAGATCAAATTGGGCCAAAATCGTCATGTGTTTGGGCTTTCACAAGTACCAAGAACCAAGTTGGCAAATAACCTGGCTGTAATTGCCATAAAGTCTAACTAGACAAATGCTTAGGGTAGCACTTTTCAAGGGACAGTTTCATGTACATTTGGTTATCCTTTTTCCCTAATTTACTAAAGGGAAAGTAGTGATTGATGTCTTTCAATGTCCAGGGCAACAACAACAGCACTATCGATCACCGCAAGATCATAGTTGATGACTTTCCTAGAACGTCTAGGAGACTTACGAAATCAGAATCCTGAGACAATATGGCAATGTGCCAAAAGCAACATCACACTGTGGTGGCAGGGGTGTTAGGACCCAAATTGCATCATTAAGACCTGCCCGGCCCCACGCTTCACAGAGTTACACTCTGCATCTGCCAGAGGAAAGGTAAGAAAAGTCAACATTGCACAATGTCGATTGCACTGGTTGAGTTCCACATGATGTGATCAATCGGCCTGAAAGCAAATTTCTATACCTATCCAATTTGACTATGAATGCACATATCCTCACATGAAGCTTTCTCAGGCTATAGGGTCCACCTTATGCTTCCATGGGGGAAAAAAAAAAAAAAAAAGGCCCCTGAAAGCAGTTCCGTGAAAAGCAGGCAATCTCCCAAGGTGCTGCTGGCCAGAAAACAGACTGAGGAAAGCCACAGTAGCGGGGCAGAATCGCTTGACCACAGGGTTCCAAGAGAACAGACCTCTTTGTTTTTTTCTATTTGGGGGAGACAATTTACAGAACACTTAATTTTAGCATGATGTTATCCTTTTATCTCAGAAAATGAATGAGGTCACCATTAACCACTTAATATGGAGAAAAATTTATAAATTCAAAATACTTTATTTCTTTATCAAAAGATAACACATTCCTTTATTTAATTTTCAGGAGGTTAAATGAGGCCACGAGTATGTCCCAGAACCTTTCCTAGAACTGTTTAAGCGTGGAGTATATATTTATAGCGCACAAAGTCCATTATCCACATGCAAGAATCAATAATGTCAGGAGTGAGGCATTGATCGCACAAAACAAATCGTAAAACCCATCTTTTTTCTGCATTCTTCAGCAAAAATAACAAGGAAGAATTCATTGATTAGACAATTTCAAAGGAGACGGACAATATGTTGTTTCACAATTCCACAGAATACATTCTAATATTAAAGGAGAACTCCCTTCCACAACTAAAATGTAATTTTGTGTGGTGTTAGCTATGTTACAATAGGATGCAAAGTTAGACGTACATGTGGTACAGAGAACCGGTTATTCTGTTAGTCCCCCCGAAGACTTTATGGGTCCTTGTGCTGCTCTACTATCTGATTTAGGGGTGGGCCTTATAAAACACATAAAAGAAGGGGAAGCTCACGGGGGACGGGCTCGGACAGCACTGTCATGTGTTTGAGAAGAACTGCTATTAATGCAGAGACCAGAGGAGATCCGGACCTGTGTGTTAGGAACCCCTGCAGCCAGTACCACAAAACCCGGAGTCTACTCCGAAAGTCTGGTGTTCACTGTTGCCCCTAGTGGAGACAAACGGAGGGTCGTGAGATGGGTACCGGCTGCGCAGAACCCAGGATTGGAGAGTTATGGCAGACCGCGTTTCCAGAGACCGAGACGAGGTCAGGGGTCACTTGCAGAAAAGAACAGTCAAAAACACGCCAAAGGGTCAGGGTCACGAGCAGGTCAGCAGAATCCGGGTACAGGCCAAAAGATCAGGGACA
The DNA here is from genome assembly GCF_038048845.1 of Mixophyes fleayi. Lineage (NCBI taxonomy): Eukaryota > Metazoa > Chordata > Amphibia > Anura > Limnodynastidae > Mixophyes > Mixophyes fleayi. Next base: position 327,695,825 of record NC_134405.1, on the reverse strand, counting down.
CAGGCAAGATGGCAAAATCCAGTAAGCAGGCAAGGGGTCATACACGAGTAGTCAAAAATCCAAAGGCAATACACCAACAGAGGCACAGGAGCAGGCTAGGTACAGGAGCACTGAACTATAACCGACCGGGAGGCTAAGCCCTCCCTGCCTTATAAAGAACCACTGGCCAATGGGGTAAGAGGAGCGATCAGCCCTAGAGGCTTTCCTATTGGCCCCCACCTGCTAATTAGCACGCGCGCCCGGCTGCACCTAATGCCGGGACGAGGCGCTATATTCTACAGTGTCCTGGCCGTTGCCTCCGTGACCCGGAAGTGACGTCCCAGTCATCATAGCGACGGCCGGGACGCGGAAGAGGCACCGCCGCGGCTCGTAACCCTGTGGAGCAGTTTGGTGGGGCACTGCACTGCAGACGGAGTGAGGAGATGTGCTATTCAGTTGTGTCATGTGATTTTTGAGTCATGTGACCCATATTGGATAAGAAAATGATGCAAGCCTACATACAGAGCCACCAATACCAGGCTTTGCAGTACCTCTGTGAGCGACCAGCACCTCCCAGCACCAGTGAGTGTCTGTCCTGCAGGCGAGTACCTATCTGGCTTAATGAAAGCATGTTGGAGGGGCAGAAAGTGGTTGGTTACTACATTATATCATAGTTGCCTACTCTCCCAACTGTCCCAACTTAGGACGGACAGTCACGATTTGAGGTGACTGTCCCGCCTACCTGCATATCTGAAACTTTGTTCTGATTTGGGGACAGATGCGAGATATGTCCCTTCAATACCACATGTTCTGTGGTGCACTCGATCAGTAATCCCTGAGGAACATGCATTCAGATTGCACTCCCAGCCTTTTTAGAGCGCATCAGAGTTGAACGTTGGGTCACACAAGAGTTGAACGTTGGGTCACACAAGAGCCAAATGTTCATGAGAATAAGTAAACTCTTATGGTGTGCAGAATAAAAGGATAACTCCACTCCAACTTACTTGAGTAACTCCTGATTCTTAAAATAGGAATTCTGCCTGAAAATGTCTGTTGATAACTCCAACACACACTGTTGCTGCAATTTGACAGATAGATTGTGAAGAACTATCAGCAACATATGTAATCATGAAAACAAACAGTGGGCTGCATTAATTATTTCCATTTTACGGATTTTATTAAGGCAGTTCATAGTTTGGATGTAAAATGTCAACAACACTATGTTTTTGAGTTATAATCTTGTGATTTCAGGAAGAAGTCCTATTACAAGTATTAGGAGTACAACTGCAGTATCCAACGTGATGATTTTAAGCCAAATTTTGGGTTGAACCTACACAGATGAACATGCAACTTCTCAATTCACTAGGAACCAGGGACTTTACATCCCTGAAGCACTTTATGATTTCATAGGCTACATTCTCATGAATTTTGCCCCACACCACAAAATGCTACAAAAATGTCTCTCTCCATTGTGGGTACAATTTGAAGCCAACAAACCTACCTGAATAAGCTGCTGTTTGAGTTTTTGCATTTCCGAAATATTCAGCTCACTGAAAAGGTCGGAGACAGGATTGAGCGACTCCCCCTTCCTAACCGCCGGAGTCCGATAGTCACCGTTTAGTTTCACAATGGGGGGATGGATGTGACCGTTCATCTTATCCTCATTGTTGGAATCCCCGTCCTCGGTAAACTTCAGCCCGTCCACTGCGATATTAATGTGGTTGTTATACATACTGTCGTTGATGTTAATATATTGGGCTAGCTCTTTTCTCAGATTATTTTTCTGTTCCCTCTCATTCTTCAAGGTATCCAGGGCTTCTTCCAGTTGGTGCTCTGAGATCTCCTTCAATCGAATGGCGTCTTCCAGTTGACTGTTCAGCAACACCGTCTCCTCCTCAAATCGTTTGATCTCATGTTTCAGACCTTCATATTCAACCTAAGTAAAAAAAAAACACAAAAACAAGTGTCAAGCAACATAAATTAGAAAGCACAAAAAATTTCAGGTCAACTAACTCCGGTGTGTCTATAGGTACAAGTTTGACGTGGGAAGAGCTAACCAATCTCAGCATCTAAACGTTAACTACAGGAAGTTGTGATGTTTGGCTACTTTCAAAATGAAGCGGGAAGGATGTGGTACCAATGTCACACATTCATCTTATGCATTTCATCTTGATGGAGCTAACCACTCACATATCAGTTCATCTGAATGTACAGATTATTATTATTATCTTTGACTTATAAGGCGCCACAAAGGGTCTGCAGCGCCGTACATTACATATACAGAAAACAGAACCGAGACATAACATGATACAAAAATATATACAAACACAGGTGACAGGGTAAAGCAAATCAGATTATATCTTGGACAGATAGTGAAAGGGATGGTAGAAATCAGCGAGAAGAAGGCCGAAGCTTAAGAAAACAGGGAAAACAGGGCTAGCGAAGAGGTACAGAGGTGTAAGGTTATATGCACATAACTGATGTGTGCCCACGCATTTCACTGAATACAGAACAATAAAGTTATAATAACCCATGCTTATCTACAGAGTACATTTCTCTTTAGTAGGAAATAAAGTTTTGCACGTAGAGTCCAGGGGTAATGGATGAATGATAAAATCAATGAAAGTGTATCATCAACATTTATTTATCATCCACATTTATTTATATAGCGCCAGCAAATTCTGTAGCGCTTTACAATTGGATATTCGTGTTTAAATAGAGATTGAAGGAGCGTATAGCTGTTATATATTTCTAGAAATAAAACAAAATTTAGCACCCTCTTACAATTTTTTGCTGAACACTTTGTTGAACACTGTAGCGGGAAGGAGTTAACGTGATGTTTCTTAGGGATACTATGTCAGCAGATGCCTAAGGACAAATGTCTTTACTCAATGGATCGTCTTAGGGATAATATGTCGGCCAAAGATATCTGAGAACAGACGTGTCGGCTCAACACTGGGTGGCTATTCTATTGGTCATACCCACCCTCTTGCCTATATTTAGTCTATGGCAGTGGTCAGGGAACAGGGGTAAAAATGAAATTTCTGGGGGTCATGCTGCCGATTCCCATGCTGTCACTTGGATTGTAGACCCCTTTAAATGTGAAATTACTATTGTACCAGAAGAGCCACAAGGGTTGGCAGAGGCACTTCTTGAGCTTCGATGCAATAATGAAGCACGTATTGCATTTGAAAACAAAGCAGATCTGTCATATTTTTAGATGTCAACAGCTGCAAAGGCATCAAAATTGCACATGAGGAGGCAGTCAACAAGTTGCTGCCTTTTGCAACAACTTACCTTTGCAAACAAGGATTTTCCTCTCTAACGAACATAAAAACAAAGCAGAGAAATCGATTGGACGCTGAAGACTGTATCCAAATTGCTCTGACATCAAAATGCCCCAATATTGATGCTCTCGTATCAAAAATGAAGCAACATCATTTCTCCAAAACCTGAAGTTTTAAAGTTGAAGCTTTCAAAGAAATTTTGAATAGATTCAATAAAATTTTGAATTCCAATAATTAATAATATATGAATTCCTTCATTTCAAATCAAGGGGGTAACGTAGGCGTATCTAAATATATTTTGGGGTAAAAGGTAAAAAAGTTCCCTGACCCCTGGTCTAAGGGGTCAGTTTATCAAGACCCCTCCGGAATGGAGATTTCCTATTGCTGCTTGGCACAGCAATAAAGACATCTTCACTTGCCGAATTTGTGAAACTTAGGTTTCACCACAATTGAATAAGGAAATATCACCGGGGTAACTGAGCTATGCTCAGCTCATCGGTGACACCGGCTGACAGCTGTAGGAGGAATCCTATCGCTTGTCAGGCCAGTCTGGGTACAGAATCACAGTTATACACATTGCAAATGCATGAGAAGCCAAAAATGCTGAAATTTCAGTTACACACTAACGTGTGTAACGGAGATCTCTACATTTTATGTGCAAGTAGAATATCGGCTCTTTTACTGGTTCACATGAGTGTGCTGGGGGATTTTTCATCCTTTCTGGATAACCACACCCTTTCAAGCACCTGCTGCGAACCTATAAATTGAGAAACTTCCATTTCTGTATTGTTTTCTGAGAGGCATGTTTGGCATCAGTAGTTGATGGGCAATGCTGATCCTCTAGTGCCATTTGAAGACTCCTGGTGTACCTCTTGGTAAGTTAGCTCTCAATTTAAAAACACATGAATGTATGGCCCAATATAGGGACTGTCACTTGATTAGCGTTAGGACCACCCTATTAGCAGAAGCGCCTTGACAGGGCGGGTGTCTTATCATGGATTTGCAAATGTGTGTAAGTGAGATCTCTGAATTATATGTACAAGTAGAATATCGGCTCTTGTACTGGCTCACAGCAGGGTGCTGTGGGATTTTTCTCTGTTTTTTTTTCCTGGATAACAACCCCCCCTTTCAAGCACCTGCTGTGAATCTATTAATTTATTGCGCAACTTCCACTTCTGTATCTCTATGTATACTTTCTTAGTTGCTGTATAGTAACATATTCTGTTTTTACCTGACATTAATATTAATTCAACTATATTTGGCTGCTTACCCATTTTAGGTATTTCTTCATTTGTATGCTAAATTATATAAACAGGGTTTAATTAAGGGTTAAGACCGCCCAAGGCTAATACACGGTAGGTAAAAAAAAAACTTGTCCTTGATTTAAAACCTGTCTTCCTCCAGAACAAAGGCCTGAATGAAGTTGAAGATGTGGAGGGGGCTGTAACATCTGGGCCAGTCGCCATACCTGCCTCTCCTACTCACTTATCCTCAAGTGACTCATTGTCTTTAGCCTTGAATACGTCAAGATTAAAAATGAACTACATTTCTCTTTCATGTTTTCTTTTTACTATGGAGAACAACTATTCTCTTATATTTTAAGATGAATTTCAGTTTATACCTCCCCCTGTCAGTTTTGCACCCCCCAAATATGTTGCGCCACCCCCACCCCAAAATAAAAACAACAACTCGCGCCCTAGGCTGCAGAATAGTCAGCCTATTGTATAATCAGGCCCTGGATATCAATAAGGGGAGCCCAGGACCAATTAGTCAGCCTCATCCTTGGATGTGCAGAGCCAGAATCAGACCAGGCTGTTGTATTATCAAGTCAGTGCATTGTGGGAGCTTATATCTTATTGATTAATTTCTCACAAAAATATAAACACATTGTCATTATTTTATCTTATCTTTTACTTGTTTGAAGCAAATACTTGTCTGTAGAGGTCAGAGCTGCCATTGTTATCTCTGTAGCTTTTCTCATCAGCAGTTGCAGACAATAGATAACTGTCTTGGCTCCTAGTATTGAGCATCGGCCAGAGGTCCCTTGAGTACATAGTGATATTATCAGATGAGACCTAACTGATGTGTAAGGATCTTGTAGAGACAGAGTGGGCCAGGGGCAGGTTGGCCGGGTCGGACAGAAGAAGTCTATTTTAGGCCGGTTCAATGACTGGCCCAAGTCTCTATTGCTTGGTGGCAAAGCCCCTCCTCCAGAACCAGCCACCTACTATCATTGGCTGTAGATCCCTCCGTTCTGTCCCCCCTCCCTCCCCTCTCTCGTCTCCCCCCCTCTCTCTCACAGCCCCGATGTCACATGGGACGCGCACCACGTGACAGGTGCCGTCCCATGCGTGAGGAGCAGCGCGCAGATGAATAAGGTAAGTGATGGGCAGCATGTCAGTAAAATGTGTGTGTGTGATGGGCAGCATGTCAGTAAAACGTGTGTGTGTGTGACGGGCAGCATGTCAGTAAAATGTGTGTGTGATGGGCAGCATGTCAGTAAAATGTGTGTGTGAAGGGCAGCATGTCAGTAAATTGGGTGTGTGATGGGCAGCATGTCAGTAAAATGTGTGTGTGTGTGACGGGCAGCATGTCAGTAAAATGTGTGTGTGTGACGGGCAGCATGTTAGTAAAATGTGTGTGTGTGTGTGTGATGGGCAGCATGTCAGTAAAATGTGTGTGTGTGATGGGCAGCATGTCAGTAAAATGTGTGTGATAGGCAGCATGTCAGTAAAATGTGTGTGTGTGATGGGCAGCATGTCAGTAAAATGTGTGTGATGGGCAGCATGTCAGTAAAATTTGTGTGTGATGGGCAGTATGTCAGTAAAATGTGTGTGATGGGCAGTATGTCAGTAAAATGTGTGTGTGATAGGCAGCATGTCAGTAAAACGTGTGTGTGTGTGACGGGCAGCATGTCAGTAAAATGTGTGTGTGTGACGGGCAGCATGTCAGTAAAATGTGTGTGTGTGACAGGCAGCATGTTAGTAAAACGTGTGTGTGTGTGACGGGCAGCATGTCAGTAAAATGTGTGTGTGTGACGGGCAGCATGTCAGTAAAACGTGTGTGTGTGTGACGGGCAGCATGTCAGTAAAATGTGTGTGTGATGGGCAGCATGTCAGTAAAATGTGTGTGAAGGGCAGCATGTCAGTAAATTGGGTGTGTGATGGGCAGCATGTCAGTAAAATGTGTGTGTGTGATGGGCAGCATGTCAGTAAAATGTGTGTGATGGGCAGCATGTCAGTAAAATTTGTGTGTGATGGGCAGCATGTCAGTAAAATGTGTGTGATGGGCAGTATGTCAGTAAAATGTGTGTGTGATAGGCAGCATGTCAGTAAAACGTGTGTGTGTGTGACGGGCAGCATGTCAGTAAAATGTGTGTGTGTGACGGGCAGCATGTCAGTAAAATGTGTGTGTGTGACAGGCAGCATGTCAGTAAAATGTGTGTGTGTGTGACGGGCAGCATGTCAGTAAAATGTGTGTGTGTGACAGGCAGCATGTTAGTAAAATGTGTGTGTGTGTGTGTGATGGGCAGCATGTCAGTAAAATGTGTGTGTGTGATGGGCAGCATGTCAGTAAAATGTGTGTGATAGGCAGCATGTCAGTAAAATGTGTGTGTGTGATGGGCAGCATGTCAGTAAAATGTGTGTGATGGGCAGCATGTCAGTAAAATTTGTGTGTGATGGGCAGCATGTCAGTAAAATGTGTGTGATGGGCAGTATGTCAGTAAAATGTGTGTGCGATAGGCAGCATGTCAGTAAAACGTGTGTGTGTGTGACGGGCAGCATGTCAGTAAAATGTGTGTGTGTGACGGGCAGCATGTCAGTAAAATGTGTGTGTGTGACAGGCAGCATGTTAGTAAAACGTGTGTGTGTGTGACGGGCAGCATGTCAGTAAAATGTGTGTGTGTGACGGGCAGCATGTCAGTAAAATGTGTGTGTGTGACAGGCAGCATGTTAGTAAAATGTGTGTGTGTGTGTGATGGGCAGCATGTCAGTAAAATGTGTGTGATGGGCAGCATGTCAGTAAAATGTGTGTGTGTGACAGGCAGCATGTCAGTAAAATGTGTGTGTGTGACGGGCAGCATGTCAGTAAAATGTGTGTGTGTGACAGGCAGCATGTTAGTAAAATGTGTGTGTGTGTGTGATGGGCAGCATGTCAGTAAAATGTGTGTGATGGGCAGCATGTCAGTAAAATGTGTGTGTGATGGGCAGCATGTCAGTAAAATGTGTGTGTGATGGGCAGCATGTCAGTAAAATGTGTGTGATGGGCAGCATGTCAGTAAAATGTGTGTGTGATGGGCAGCATGTCAGTAAAATGTGTGTGATGGGCAGCATGTCAGTAAAATGAGTGTGTGATGGGCAACGTGTCAGTAAAATGTGTGAGGGAAGGGGGGGTCTTAATTTAGTGTGGGAGGTAGGCTATTTAATGGGAGTGCAGGAGGGGGCTAGTTATTTAATGGGTGCTATTTTATTTTTGGGGTGGGGGGGCAATTTAATTTATTGGTGGGGCTGTTTGGATGGGGGGAAATTGGTTTATATATTAAATGTGTTTGCTATCTAATGGCAGTGTTGGTTGGAGGGAAATAGATCTATTTAGCAAATGTGAATATTATTATTTTAATGTTGAGGCTGGAGGGGGGCCTAATTATAAAATGTGGCTGCTAATAATTTAACACCAGGGGCTAGATTTACTAAGCTGCGGGTTTGAAAAAGTGGGGATGTTGCCTATAGCAACCAATCAGATTCTAGCTTTCATTTATTTGGTACATTCTACAAAATGACAGCTAGAATTTGATTGGTTGCTATAGGCAACATCCCCACTTTTTCAAACCGCAGCTTAGTAAATCTAGCCCCAGGACTGTTTGGAGTTTTCAAAATTTTATGTACCCATTTTTTTTTTCTAAATAGGGCCTCCAACATTCCAGGATCCAGACAAGCAGCAACCGACTAAAGACATCAGCAGCCACAAGTAGTGAAGTGACAAGGACAGGTAGGAGAGAGCAGGACAGTCTGCCAACTGTCCTGCATCTGGTGGGGCAGTCCCGAATTTGGGTGACTGTCTCGCTTAGGACGGTTGGGAGGTATGTCCCACTTCACAGTGTTCTGCTTGTGAAGGCAGAACTGTGTGCACCTAACAGTAGTACACACAGTATTGCCTGTGTATTTGTCTAAAATGATAAACATTTTACATCATAGTGGCCCCCTGTCTAAAGTGCACAGGCCCCCCAGCTCTGGGCCAGGGTGTCAGATTGACACCTAGTGCTCTACTCCTCCTTCCAGTATGACCCCTCATATTATTTGGTTTAGGTTAACCCTAAAACAAATAACCCTCTTAGTATATAGGGTGAAACAAAAACATCAGGGGCCTGAATCATTAAGGAACTTAAATTAAGAAGTTTCTTATTTAAGTCTCCTGGACAAAACCATGTTACAATGCAAGGGGTTAAATTTAAAGTTAATATTTGTGTGCTAGATGAAAAAACAGTCAGTATTTAACTTATGTGCAAAACAGAAAACTAATTTTCACCCCTTGCATTGTAACATGGTTTTTGTCCAGGAGACTTAAATAAGAAACTTCTTAATTTAAGTTCCTTAATGAATCAGGCCCCAGGTTTTTAAAGCAAACAGTCTCTTTGCATTTTGATAAATCCCATTATAATCAACCAGGTATAATAAAAAAAAAATACAAAAAAATGGTGTAGGGAGAAGGAACATATAAAATAGAATATAAAGTGAGGTGTGTTTTTTTTGTTGCATTACTTATTTTTATTTTTTAAGATTTATTATTTATAATGATAAAGTATCGCTGGATTAAGCAACACTAAAATAGGCTATTTTTATATTGATAAATATATATTGTACCAAAAACCACCCTTTAAGGATTGGCCGCTAGTTATGGGCCAGTGCTATGTGCGTGCCCCCCGGGCTAAAGTCTGCCAGACCTCCCCTGGAGTGGAAATGGCCACATAGTCATCATATATCAATACAAGCATAACATTTTCTATAACTTTTACAGCACTGACTCTAGGATATTTCTCTATATCTAAATGCACAGAACTTGCCACTCTGGTTGTGGCAAAACTGTAATGTGAAATGTGAACAAACAGTAAGCTGTTAATATTGTTATGTGTTAATATATTTAATGGGGACATAGCCATAGGGAATAACTGAATATACTTTTGTGAACACCTGCCAGGCCAACCCAGCATTGTTAAGAGCGTCTACAGTGTGTATTGTGTGTCTAGAAGGAGTGGTGCATCAGGAATTCTTGTGCCCAGTAGAAGTGACTAGCGACCAAGCACGTATAATAAACTTTGTGAAAGTATATATGTGGCAGCAGTTGGCTATTCTCCCGTTAGACATTTCTCTATATCATGAACTAATACAAAAAATTCAACATACATATGTACATATAGGGCCTGAGTCAATAAGGAGAGTAAAGCATAAAAAAGGAGTAACTTTGCACCTGGGCAAAACCATGTTGCATGGGAGGGGGAGGTAAATGTAAAATGTGGGGACAGATTTATAGTTGGTGTAGGGCATGTCCTAGATCAGGGGTCAGGGAACTTTTTTACCTTTTACCCCCAAATATATTTAGATACGCCGACGTTACCCCCTTGATTTGAAAGTAAGCAAATAATATATTATTAATTATTGGAATTCAAAATTTCTTTGAAAGCTTCAACTTCAAAACTTCAGGTTTTGGAGAAATGATGTTGCTTCATTTTTGATACGAGAGGATCATATTGGGGCATTTTGATGTCAGAGCAATTTGGATACAGTCTTCAGCGTCCAATCGATTTCTCTGCTTTGTTTTTATGTTCGTTAGAGTGGAAAATCCTTGTACGCAAAGGCAGGTTGTTGCATAATGCAGCAACTTTTTGACTGCCTCCTCATGTGCAGTTTTGATGCCTTTACAGCTGTTGACATCCAAAAATATGACAGATCTGCTTTGTTTTCAAATGCAATACGTGCTTCATTATTGCATCGAAGCTCAAGAAGTGCCTCTGCCAACCCTTGAGGCTCTTCTGGTACAACAGCAATTTCACATTTAAAGGGGTCTACAATCCAACTGACAGCATGGGAATCGGCAGCATTACCCCCAGGAATTTCATTTTTACCCCATTTGGGGTAATTTGCCCCTGTTCCCTGACCACTGATCTAGATCAACTTTAAATTTCATTGTACAAAGAAAGCTATCAAGTATTTGTGTGCTAGATGAAAAAACAGCCAGTATTTAACTGATGTGCAAAACAATAAACTAATTTGCACCCCTTGCATTGATTAACATGGTTTGTCCCAGAGAACATTTACTCCTTTTTTTGCCTTACCTTCCTTAATGACTCAGGCCCATAAGCCTTAATGTAGTGGATAAATGGACACATGGGCAGGGCCGTCTTAACAGCATTATAGGCCCCCGGGCAAAGCAGTGCACTGGGGCCCTACGTAGACGACCTCTCACCCACTTATGTACAATTAGTACGTGCACGCTGTTATAGTCAAGGTCAAGATATGTATTCGCAACAGCGAGATCGCAGGTACAGATAACAGCTGACACTAAGGTGACTAGTCCATCTAAACATTTTAATAAAGAGGGTTTGCAGGTTCCTGAATAAATCTCCCGGAATAATAAACTGAAAAGTTAGCAAGCCTATGGGGCCCCTATGCTCCTAGGGCCCCCGGGCAACTGCCCAGAGTGCCCGTACGTTAAGACGGCTCTGCACAAAGGTGCTTAGACAAGGACTGTTAAAAAGCCGGTGGGAAAAGGACATAATTGCTACTGATTGAAAATAGTTTTGAGAGCTACTTCTCTGATAAGCAGCTGTATCTATGCTTGTCACGTTACTTTTGTATATTATTTAGCTTAGGAGTGCTTGCTCTTTATACTTTATATTTTGGCAAAGAAGTATGGCAGCTATGACAATGGCAGTCATAAATATGTACAAATAATATTAACCCCTCCCATTGAACTATAAATAGAGCTGACCATGGCATTATAAATAATTGACATACACCAAATCCCTAGTTTAAGTTCCTAAGCGAGGCCCTTGGAGTTTACAAAGAAACAACTGCTAGGTCAAAGGCCCAAGCCATTACCCGATAATTATCCATTTAACCTGGTTATTCTCTTGACGAAAACACTTGCTAATAATTACTTATCTCACCAAGAAACTGGTGTTAAATGCCCAACCCTTATTTTGCCAACCAGACAGAGCTATTATTCTTGTAAGTTTATATTCAGTTTTTAAATGTATTATTTATTAGCTACTGACTGTAAAATAAAAAAAGAGATGAAAAGTTGGTTCAGCGCATAACTGTACAGAAAAATAAATAAATAAATAAGGTGCAAATGATCTACAAGAAGGACGATTAGTTAAACACGAGAAGTAATTGGAGCGTTGGCTAAATCTCCAGAGAAATGGAAATTCCCATTGGTAAAAATACTATTTTTTGAGTGAAATTTGATATATCTCTTAATTAAACTCTTGTGTGCTTATAAGAGTATTCAGCTGCCAAGATGTGTGCACATGAGTCATGCTCCCAATGTCTCTAAAGAATGTTGATATTGAGGACTTGTTGGTTCTCAGATTAACTGTTGATGGAAAATTGTGATTAAAAAAAGCAATTGTATGTTTTTAGTACAATAGTGGTGTAATGATTGCACATCTGTATACATTACAGAACAATGCATTGTTTTGATTATACTTATTGTTTCATTAAACATTTTGTTTATAGCATTCTGGATAGCACCTTCTTATGCAACACAAGTGATAATAATGAATGTTTATATATATGCAAACTAAACTAATCCTATAAACAGTAAGTTCTGATGTTATCACTTAATCGATGACTTCTGAATTCATCACTTATAATTGGTGAGTTCTGAAGTCATCACTTATAATCGGTGAGTTCTAATGCCATCACTTATAATAGGTGAGTTCTGAAGTCATCACTTATAATCGGTGAGTTCTGAAGTCATCACTTATAATCGGTAAGTTCTGAAGTCATCACTTATAATAGGTGAGTTCTGAAGTCATCACTTATAATCAGTGAGTTCTGAAGTCATCACTTATAATCAGTGAGTTCTGAAGTCATCACTTATAATCAGTGAGTTCTGAAGTCATCACTTATAATAGGTGAGTTCTGAAGTCATCACTTATAATCGGTAAGTTCTGAAGTCATCGCTTATAATCTGTGAGTTCTGAAGTCATCACTTATAATCAGTGAGTTCTGAAGTCATCACTTATAATCAGTGAGTTCTGAAGTCATCACTTATAATCAGTGAGTTCTGAAGTCATCACTTATAATCAGTGAGTTCTGAAGTCATCACTTATAATCGGTGAGTTCTGAAGTCATCACTTATAATCGGTGAGTTCTGAAGTCATCACTTATAATCTGTGAGTTCTGAAGTCATCACTTATAATCTGTGAGTTCTGAAGTCATCACTTATAATCTGTGAGTTCTGAAGTCATCACTTATAATCAGTGAGTTCTGAAGTCATCACTTATAATCAGTGAGTTCTGAAGTCATCACTTATAATCAGTGAGTTCTAAAGTCATCAATTATAATCGGTGAGTTCTGAAGTCATCACTTATAATAGGTGAGTTCTGAAGTCATCACTTATAATCGGTGAGTTCTGAAGTCATCTCTTATCATCTGTGAGTTCTGAAGTCATCACTTATAATCGGTGAGTTCTGAAGTCATCACTTATAATTGGTGAATTCTGAAGTCATCACTTATAATCGGTGAGTTGGGCAGCACGGTGGCTCAGTGGTTAGCACTTCTGCCTCACAGCGCTGGGGTTATGAGTTTAATTCCTGACCATGGTCTTATCTGTGTGGAGTATGTATGTTCTTCCCATGTTTGCGTGGGTTTCCTCCGGTTTCCTCCCACACTCTAAAAAACATACTAGTAGGTTAATTGGCTGCTATCAAAACTGCCCTTAGTCTCTCTGTGTGTGTATGTGTGTGTTAGGGAATTTAGACTGTAAGCTCCAACGGGGGAGGGACTGATGTGAATGAGTTCTCTGTACAGCGCTGCGGGATCAGTGGCGCTATATAAATAAATGGTGATGATGATGATGATGAGTTCTGAAGTCATCACTTATAATCGGTGAGTTCTGAAGTCATCACTTATAATCTGTAAATTCTGAAATCATCAATTATAATCTGTGAGTTCTGATGTCATCTCTTATAAATGTGAGTTCTGATGTCATCACATTAGTGTTCATTAGAAAAACTTGTGCATTATAAGCAATAACACATCTCTTACTCTAAACTATTACTGATATTTGACGTCCCCTCAGATTTATGTGACCTGTGTGTTATATAGCCATGAAACTCCTCAGTGATTTTTAATATATTTTTAATTTTAGAAAAGGGGCACATTGTTCCAACGGTCAAAGTGGGGGTGTATATGGCGGTACGCCATCCCGTCACTTCTCCCACCGCCTTCATTGTAAAACTATCAAATTCCATTTACTTAAATTCCCATTACACTTTTCATACTGCATCGTCTTATATATTGTATAACCTGTGGTGTAACGTACTGTAATATCTCTCCAAAAGCAATTCAATACATACATTAAGGGCTGCAGGCTGGAATACTTTAATGGATAATATTAATAGCAACCTATTTCTTATTATTCCTATTGCTATTAGTAACGGCATCCCTATAATTATCATTATTATTAACAGTTTTATTATCCTTAACAAATTTAGGGAACTCTTAATAAAGATTTTATGATATATGGTATGATACATCAGACATAGATACTATACAGGATGGTGATAGACTTATAATAACAACAAAATACTACCATTTATTAACAATAACTGGTCATCTCTCCACGGCCTGACACCGCCATACCTGATTTTGTTTTAATGTAGACACTAATTTCTGTAATGTAATGTTTTCCTCTTCCAGCTCAGTGTAATCCTGAAGAAGCCTGGCCTCTCGGAACTTGTACTCCCGGATCTCGTCTTTCATCCGCATTCTCTGCAGCTCCAGAATTTCATTTGTCTACAGAAACAAATAAAAAAGAATCAATGAGGTATCAGATAAACAATCATAACATATTGATCTCCAAAAGACTATTGTAGTTTTTTTTTTTCAATTTCATTAAACTTTATTGGCAATAAAAAGACAACATTAGGATGAACAAAGGTTATTTGCTTTTTATTGCTATAACCACAAAGAACTGATTTAAGGATAAACCTTAGGAATAACGTCATTGTGGTGGAGGGGATCCGGCTGTCTGATAAAGTTATATTTCTCACAGCCAACACCACTTGCACAGCCAAAACTTCCCATTGAGCTGGTCATCCCTACTGCTTATGCAGTTACTGAAGATGTATTTGTAGACAGGCAAACGGTCTGAAGAATTGACTTTAGGGGCTAGATTTACTAAACTGCGGTGTCAGGATAAAGCATAGATCTGATATGCTGAAATAGAATATTGGATGTCAGGACCCAAATAAATCTTTGCATGAATACCTAAATTAACCTGATGGTCAATTCAGATAAAGGTGTGACCAAATGAGGCCAAGAACATGTAATTGAGTTAGGTAAACCCTTTGTGCAGAGACCAGCTTTAGATATGCAGATCACAGACATCCATTGTATTTGATCATGTATTTCCCTAGCTAGTACTTCCCTTCAATAGGTAGTATAAACACAAACTAACCCCTAGCTGTAAATTAGAGAGCTTGCATTTATTTACAAGGGATAATTCATAACTGCAGGGTAAATAGGTTGTATCAAATGAATCCATTGATAAGCTAGTGTAACAGTAAAAGACGCAGCATCTGATGTAATGGTGTTTGGAGGTTTTTACATCCCAGTGTGAGGAGATAAACCCGCCACTGTTAGCAGCTTCCAGGACATAGCACTGTTTGCTTGTGACACTTGAATAGACTTGTAGGTACCGCTCAGCATGTGGCCTGGCTCAATGAGGCCAGGGAATAACATAGCCTATATGTAATACTGTATAGACAGAAAGAATTCAGTTTTAAAATATGCCACTTAAAATCAATAAAAGCAGAGATCAACCACCTATTCCTTAATAGCATGATGCAGGGCAGCTCATATGGTAAATTAAGAGTTCTGACCCACAGAGAAATGAAGAAAAGGAGTGGAAGCTCTGCGAATGCCCTGTACTTAGGCATGTTTGATATGAAAATATGAACAAAGTCATAGGGGATTTGTTAATGATAAGATTGGATTGATGTAACGCTGTCCAGGACAAATATATCACATTGTAGAATTGGTTAATAAATCAGGCAACAGGTAAATTTGGTTTGAAAAGGTGTCCCAGGACACAACCCCGATTAGCATTAACCCTGCCCCTGTGAATGCCGCACCCATTTGAGGTTGCTTAAAAATCTGTGTTCTGAGGGAACAAATTGTCAGACTTTTGGGGATCAATCTAATTGAAGGACTGTCCATTATTTCTGCCTGCCCCAGGCATACAGATTATTATATGTAAGTAATGCTCTGTAGGTTATCTCTTTTATTTTAAACTGTTTTGCTTCTTATGTCAAATTTATTATTTGTTTATTCCTTATTTTTCTTTTTATCTGAATGCCCTGTACCTTTTGTATATTAAATCTAAAATTTAATAAGTTGCGTCCTTGATACTCTAAATAATCCATAGCCTTTGTAGAGGAGATTGCTCGTCCAGGTAAACCCTTGGAATGCCAGTGTGTGATTTGTTGATACATTTGATTAACAAGCTGTGTGTGCTTGTATGTACATTTGTGTAACAGTCTGGAGGTATGAAGAGTTAACCCTGTGTGTGCTGGTGGGAGTCTTGCTAGTTTGTGGAACTAGAAGCCTGTGTGCCAGTGTGGGATAGTATATTGGGGTCCTATTGCCCGTACCCAATAGGTGGTGGCTGTACCTGAAGTGTCTGGGGGTGTGAGAGCGCTGTGTTTGGGGGCGATTCCGTAGGTCTAAGAACCTGTGTGATAGGTGAGAGAGACTGCGGGCTGAAATCGTGTGTGACCTCATACAGCAAACACCCCAACGTCACGGCAGCTGGGAGCGCGTTCGTGACATGCGGGTTTGGAAAAGTGGAGATATTGCCTATAGCAGCCAATCAGATTCTAGCTTTCATTTATTTAGTGCATTCTACAAAATGACTGCTAGAATCTAACTGGTTGCTATAGGCAACATCTCCACTTTATCAAACCCGCAGTTTAGTAACTATACCCCTAGGGCTCTGGCGTTTTGTTTCAGGGTAAGGGGGGGGGGGAGACTTTTTGAGAGGTTTACAAATTCCTTTATACATGGCCACAAACCATAATTTGTGTGTTCCCTGAATAACTCTAGCTATATAAGCTTAAAATGTGGCTGTGTGAATATATGAACAGCAGGGGCGGGCTGGGCAAGGGGGCATCGGACCCCCGGGCCGCTCTGTCTGACAGCTATTTGGGCCGCCCCTACCCCCGTTGAATACAATATTTAATGAATATTACAAGCGACCGCATCACAAGACATGCGATGCGGTCGCGTCAGACCACAGGCGGCCGCATCACATGGCATGCGATGCGGGCGCGTCATCAATGACGCGGCCACATCGCGCGTCATGTGATGCGGACGCCTGTGCGCCCCCCCAGGCTGAATTTTGCCAACCCTGATGAACAGACTGTATTTTCTACTGCAATAGTCTGAGCTGAAAACGATACCTGGTCTGACTATACTGAAGATTGCTCTAACAGTCCACGCAGACAAGAAACAGGGTGTTGTAGGCACAAACAGAAAATTCGTTGGAGAATAAAGAATAATATAAATTCTTGATCACGAAGGGGGTGGCCATCTTGTGAGCTCATCCAATATTCAAAATATCAGATCACTATAAACTGGTGAGTCATGAGGCACAAAGTGCCTCACGTGTCAGTGATCTCACTAGTTCGTTGTTGATAGGCTGCATTCTTGTGACTATTGGACTGATGAAGCACTCAGAGAGCAGTAAGTGTGGAAATGGCAAAGTTCTTTTATTCTTCCGTAATGCAATGCATGAGTCTTAGTTCTAGGACAGAGCAAGACTGCCTCTTTATTCAATCTACACAGATTATATATATAAAAATCTACCCCTCCTAACAGACGTCACTAATCATATCACATACTTTGCAATAATACACTACAGTTTGTAAAGAAATCAATTATAAATGCTTTTGACAGATATTTCATCAAACATTAAACCTATATGCTTAGGTCAAGGGACCTTTTACATTCCTAAGGCTTATGCCTACCTAAAACATCTGGTATCTATTCGAACATCCTGTATACAATGAGACCCGCTATTCATTCTAAGACACATACAAACAATTTAACCCTTGAGCAGAATACATAGAGATACAGACAGTTCAACTATTCTATCTAAACACATATAATACATTAATAATATTTTTATTCAACTTATATATTTATACCATGATATATTCTATTACAGGACCAGCCCACAAAATGGCTGCCTCCACTGTAAGTGATGGATTTCCTTTAAGAGGAGTGGCAAGTTAAATTTTAGGAATGAGAAAAGCAGCATTTTTGTACATTTGCTCCCGTAGTCATTAGGCCTAGATATGTGAAAGGTCATCTCTGCCTATTTATATATTCAGTGGAGCATTAGCAGCTGTTGGCCCAGGGAGGGGGGGTTGGGATCAGATGTAAGGGGCTATGGTTCTGTGGCACCAGCTACATCATTTACAATAATAGACTTTTACCAAGGGCTGGCTGGCAAATTTAACCTGGGGGTAAGTCTCGGCTCAGCAGCCATTAGGAACATTTTAAAAGGGAAAAAATGGAGAGGAGGAAGTGAAACACAAATAAGTTGTTGCAGTTTCAGAATCAGTTCTGAGGGTCTTCTCAGACTGCTCCTTTATTTATACCTAAGCTTGAGTATTAACTGGCTCAAAAAAAGTACATATAAGGACGAATGTTTCTTTGCAACAGTAAGTACATATAAGGAAATATCCTTTGTCCAGTACTACGTAGTGACTTCCAGGCCGTTTGCTTTCAGTCTGGCATCCTGTTATTGTCTGTTCCATGGAAAACACTTGTTTTTCTTCAAGGGGATAGTACTCATATCTGTAGTTATAGTTTTTTGAGGTATTTCACACATATATTTGTACCTTTAATAACTATTCATTGTCTTATACTCTCATATACTCTAAAATAACTCATCCAAAATGATTAAATAATTCCCAGATTGAACTTCCAAACATTTTCCCCTGACATAAAACTCATCACTTGTAGAACAGAATCATTATTTTCTCCATATTTTGGCTTTCAAAGTTCAAAACTGCAGTTTATAATTGGTATCAGGAGTGTTCATTAATTAAGAACCAAGCAGAGAAGAGAATGATCAGGATGATACAAGGGGTCTGTGAATTAAACTGCAATAACTATCAGTGCTCAATAGAGGGAGCTGAAGCTATGCTAGGCTTTTCAATTCCTGGAAAGACACTTTCCAAAGCTTATTGAGTATGGTAGATTAAATTTATCTAGTCCAGGTCTATACCACAATCCCAACTTCTTCTAGTAATAAAAGCTGATGGTTTTTCTCTTAATTTTTATTTTACATATATATTAATATTATTTTATTTTTAATTGTTACTGGTGGTCATCAGAGCATGTAATCGTAATGGAACAAGAGAGTACATGAGGACACACTTGGGGCTCATTCCCATATCTCAATGCTCCTACACAGATTTCTTTATAACAAATGGATTGAAGAATGTGCGCAGCACAGTGGCTTAGTGGTTAGCACTTTTACCTCACAGTACTGGGATCATTAGTTCGATTTCTAAACATGGCCTTATCTGTGTGGAGATTGTATGTTCTCCCCGTGTTTGCGTGGGTTTCCTCTGGGTGCTCAGGTTTACTCCCACACTCTATAAACATGTTAGTAGATAAATTGGATGCTATCAAATTGACCCTAGTCACTGTGTGTGTGTCTGTGTGTGTATATTAGGGAAATTAGACTGTGAGCTCCAATAGGGCAGGGACTGATGTGAGTGAGTTCTCTGTACAGCGCTGCGGAGTTAGTGGAGATTAATAAATAGCTGATGCTGATGAATGTTTGCAAGCATGTTCTAAGAACCCTTAAGGTGATTTGCAGGAAACTCCATTACCCATTAGTTTCCTATTTATGTGGCATATTTTTGAATGGGCGATAACTCAGAGTAAGGGCTTTTCCCAATCTATCAAAGGATCTCCCGGCAAAACTTCCAGATGCAAAGCATGGAGAAGCCTATTTAAAAAGGATTGTGGCGGTACATGTGTATAATCATATCTCAGGATGGCGATAGCTCAGAATAATCAAAGAAAAAATCCTTTTTGCATTTAAATAAAGTCTGTTACTAATAAGATTTGTAAGTTTCTTCTTTTTTTTATTTTTAACATATTTTTAAACATTTTTTTATTGCAGAAAGTGGAAATGAAAGCCCAAGTCTGGCTTAGCTGTAGATTATTATCATTATAAGCAAGATTCAATCTACAGGAATTGGCAGAAGTTCCTGACACATCAAATCAAATAATTGGATGAAGTAAACCAAATTAATTACTATTGTTTTACCATGTGATTGCGATTAATACACCACGTGTTATGACGCAATCAATCGGATTTATAACACACACATTTACATTCGCACTTACACTTGTACATAATGCACACTTATTAAGGTTCCAATCCACATTTATTTATTAGTAAAATGTATTAGATTGTTTATACATAAATGATAATATATTAATTGATATCTAAGGTTCAGGATATAGGAAACGTATCATGTTTAGTGTCATTTTAATCCACTTTTCACCATCAGACATCCGCTACTATCGGCTAAGCGATAGCACCTTGCGTTCGCAAGTTATGGATGATAAAGGATAAATGGTCAAATTGATACTGTGGTTGTAATGCTAACAGACCAGTTTGAACCAGCTTTGGAGAGCTGACCCCACCCTTGGAGGGCATTGTTTGAACCAACCTATGACCTGCATTATACTGGTCTGTCCTGAATCCTGAATTAATGGAAACATGCCATGACATCATCAGTAGTTTTTTTCTATACTGAAACTGGATACTATCAAGCTGTTTTACCAGCTAGCTCTCTCTCTTTGCCTGACTACACAGTAGACATGATTACCTTATCCTGGGCCTGGATGAAGCGTTAGAGGAGATGTAATGTATTTAATGTTTTAATACTTTTCTGCTTTATTGTAATAGCTTCTATGCGTAATAATGGCTTGCAGTAAATCCTGCTATATTTTGCAATTAAATATCTTTGTGCTTTGGAACCACAATAATCGCATTGGACAGTGTTTTATTGGTAAGCGATAAAATTACTTTAGTACACACATCTGATTGTTCAGAGCCAATCATGAGCCTGCAGACTACCTACAGTGACTACCTACAGTGTGACGATGGCACAGGATGTTCCTCAGGAGCACAGTGAATATACTGCTGCCAGTTGAGTACTAGTAACAATAAATATTTATATCTGACTAGAAGAGCTGTATTATTAAATAAGTCATTTATTAGTTTCCCTTTATTAAGACTAACCATGGTTGTGCAGGGTAGTTCAATTGCCAAATGTCTTGATGTATGTCTAATTTTGCTACGCAGGTAATGAGCAAATTGCATCATAGCCAAGTACCACACTCAAAGTGTAACACTTCCATGGAGGAGAAGCATCTTTACAAAATTACATTCAAGAAGAATAAATGCAATAGTACTAAAAAATGAAGCACCATGTAATATGCAATAGGTAAGGAACAAATATAAAACAAAGTATAGATTCTTTTAAGTCAGACACAGATGCTAAATGATTTGCTTTCATCTGATCTGCACAAAGAGAACTTGATTGCTATATCAGTTGGTGTTTCTGCCCGGTTTGGACAATCTGAGATCTGAGGATATGACCACTACTGAAAGTACCTTTACAGAAACTGAATGCAGGCCCGCAAAGGTAAGAGATTTAATTTACCTTTTCATTTTCTGTATAGTGGATTAGTACTGTAGTCATTCCTGGTCAGAGTCAGTTCCAAGCACAGACTCCTTTTGAGGGGTAAGGATCAGATGATGAAAAACTATATTTATGATTATTGACTAGGAAATTTTACATCAATTTATTAATAGTGACTATTGAAAGCTTTCTTGTTATTTAATCCTGTGAATTCTTATGAGTGTCTGATAATGTACCCTGTAATATTCTTATGAGTATCTCAGTAATGGAAGAACTGAATGCAATGGACATTGTATGTGATATGAAAGGGGTGTGATAGTGGAGACACAGATATGACGTCCCACCCATTAGAGGTACCGCTAAATCAGTGGTTGACTCAGAATATATTCTTTTTATTCTTTTTGGTTCAGTTGCCGGCCCAGAGAATAGAATAGGAAAAGTCAAATTTTCCCTAAATGACAAATTACGTCCACAGCATAAAATAATGTGCAAAGTGTGTTTATATCTATAAGACACTCTAACCAGTTTAGGTTGTAAGAGCGCACTTAAGTCTGTTGTAAGTTGGCTCTATATCCTGATTGTGGTCGGAACAAGCCGCACAAATTGGCTATTGTGGAGGACCAGGGCATTGCACGGTGGCTTGTTGGTTAGCACTTCTGCCTCACAGCACTGGGGTCATGAGTTCAATTCCCAACCATGGCCTTATCTGTGTGGAGTTTGTATGTTCTCCCCGTGTTTGCGTGGGTTTCCTCCGGGTGCTCCGGTTTCCTCCCACACTCCAAAAACATACTAGTAGGTTAATTGGCTGCTATCAAAATTGACCCTAGTCTCTCCCTCTCTCTCTGTCTGTCTCTGTCTGTGTGTGTATGCTAAGGAATTTAGACTGTAAGCCCCAATGGGGCAGGGACTGATGTGAGTGAATTATCTGTACAGCGCTGCGGAATCAGTGGCGCTATATAAATAAATGGTGATGATCATTATGATGATTCAATGGTGTAATATTCCAGCGATACTATCATCCAGTTCCGTATTTGCTTTGCCACTTACAATTTGCATTTAGCTGTCTATAAGGTGAGTAAACAATAACCAATTCATTATGTTCTGTGATGGAGTCTGAATTCTGAACAAGATGATAGGAGTTCTACGAAGAACACTTAAGTCCAAACTCTGCCGGATAAATTTGGAAATTTTGTGCCTTAACATGGAATAAGGTGAATATAAGATTGTGTTCAGGCTCCTCTTACCTCTGTTAATACCCAGTTTTGTTTTATTACTGTGCTTGCTCCAAATTGTAAGGAGCAGTAAAATATCTCTATATGAATGTTATTATTAATATTGGCTCATTTAGGGGCCTATTTGCCATTCCCCGGTATTAACCAAGATTCTATCTCCTGATGGAAAATCTAGTTTCATCCCAATTTCACCCCAAGTTAAGAAGAAAATTCTGCCAGGGCAGCTGAGTATTACTCAGGTCCCCGGCAATACTGGCTGGCAACGGTTTTGATGCCCTAAATCGGACGAAACCTGTAATTTTTTTCCCATGAGTAAGAACTTTTTTCCCTATCATATATAGGCCCCTAAGAGTTAGGTTGGGTACTTGTTCTTACACCACAAGCCAAGGTTTACCAGCCCTTATGTCTGGATCACCCCTTATCTTGTCACTGCTCTGCTAGGAGAAAATAGTCTCGCTCTATTGTGTTTCCTCTTAGTTTAAATCCCTATGGACTACTTCAGGAACAAAGAAAGAAGATTCTCTATGGACTAAGGATTAGAGATGTTTACTGACCCCTGTGTTTTGGTTTTGGATCTGGATTAACTTCGTATTTTGGTTTTGGCAAAACCGCCCTTGCGTGTCTTTGTTTTGGATCCCAATTTTTTTTAATTTGGCTCTATTTTATCCCTACATTATTATTAACCTCAATAACATGAATTAATTTCCAATAATTTCCAGTCAATTTTTGTCAAGTGACAAGAACACTGCTACCCCTGTTTCTGTGTGAGCAATGGCACTGAGCAATGTCACTGGAGACTGGAGAGTGACAAGAACACTGCTACCCCTGTTTCTGTGTGAGCAATGGCACTGAGCAATGTCACTGGAGACTGGAGAGTGACAAGAACACTGCTACCCCTGTTTCTGTGTGAGAAATGGCACTGAGCAATGTCACTGGAGATTGGAGAGTGACAAGAACACCGCTAACCCTGTTTCTGTGTGAGCAATGGCGCTGGATCTCCTGGAGAGGGAGGTACTTATGGAACCCAAAACCCGCGAGATCCAACAATGCAACAATGATGTTTTGCCTTGATTCAGATCCGAGGACGCGCAAGAGTAACAAGCCGGCCCGCGAGCCTACTCGGATCCCGTAAGTTCGTAAGGGCTCGGTTTTCAGAAAACTGAGCTTGAGCATCTCTACTAAGGCTGGGTGCACACTACAGTGTTTTCAGCCAATTATCGGGCCAATAAAATGATAAACGACCGTTTGGTCCGATGTCTAATTAGTATGTATACTGCAACAATGAACAATTATTGTTCCAAAGCTCATCGTATCATTTCATTTGATTTTTAAACCGCATTAAAAATGTTGTAAAACAATGGAACAATATTGTTCCAATCCTGCAGTGTGTACGCACTCAGGACCGGCAGTGTCCATAGATCTCTATGGAGTGTGCAGAGTCACCATCTTTGCAGCCGTTGGTTATGACAGATGAGGAGCACAGATATGACGGTAAATCTTGTAAAACGTGTACAGTGTATACACATGAATAACATGCTGGTCGGGACTTTTTTTTTCTTTTCTGTCGTTGGTAAAATCGTTAAAACTGTTGCATCGGAAGAAATGTTCTGTAGTGTATACCCAGCCTGTGCCAAGAAAAAAGGAGCAAATTTGCTTCTGGACAAACCATGTTGCAAGGGGTGCAAATTCATTTAAAAAAATAAAAATAAAATTTGCATACATGGAAAATACTTTTTTTAAATCCCCCCCACACTTTTTACCGCAACATGGTTTTGCCAATGTGCAAATTTCCTCTTATATTTTTGCTTTTCTCCTAACATTAAATGATGCCCAGTGTGTGATGGAGATATAACTATGCACATAACAGCACAGAAAAAAACCGTACAGCACAATACAGACAACCACCTATATTTCATGGCTTGTTACTTCACCATGATAACAGAGATCATAAATTACCACAGAGATGTAATGTAAGCAGGACTGCACAGCCTACACTTTGCTGACATTCCTGGAGCAAACATAAATTGTCATTAAGTCTGAGATAAGAAAGACATATTGCATCTACACAGACACTATTGCGTTCCTACAACTATGAAGGGAGATTTCTCATACTCCCCTGCATTACATCATAGTCAATGTGGCCTACAAAGGTGCAATCTAGTGTAGCATTAAAGGAATACTGTTTACATTATGTCAAATAGATCTCTTGCTTCTAAATTTGGAAGAAGTACTATGTGTGGTATATGAAGCAAAAAATGTGAACTCATACCCACAAGGAAAGGAAGGATAATTATTTTTCAGCAAAACTATTACCAATTTGTATGTATGTGAGAACGGAGCTGGGACAATACTGGGAGGTCGCATCTTCATGTTAATATGGCATGCAAAGGGGTGTCCATTCAGGGCCATCTTTTCCATTGGGCACGGTGGGCAGCTGCCCAGGGGCCCCACAGGCAAGGGGGCCCCATAGGCACGGCTCTTAATGAAAATAAATAATCCTGCAAAAAAAAAAACCTACAAGGGTCACTGAGCAAGTACATCTATCTATCTCTATCTCTATATATCTATATCTATATCTGTATCTGTATACATCTATATATCTATATCTAGGGGCCCCGGTGCACTGCTTTGCCCGGGGGCCCATAATGTTGTTAAGATGGCCCTGTGTCCATTGTTATGTAGTTTGTCTCCTACTGACATAGTATCCAGGCGTTAAGTAGAGTGCTGTAATGCTTTCCTTTGAAGTCTGGACCTATCAAGACATTTTGTCTACCAACAGTCACTCCTAAAAGTGTAAATCGACCCTTTTTTAGCATCTTTTCTATACTGAGACACTAACCTCCTGCATTGTTTTAGTCCCGTCTACAAAGGAACTTTGTTCCAATTCTTATTTTATATTAAAATGTATTTTGATGTGATCTTATATATAACTGAGGGTCTACCATTGGTATGGTAGGCTCTCACTCTTACTTGCCAACTCTCCTTGAATGTCAGGGAGACTCCCTGAAATAGGGGTGATCTCCCTCACTCCCTGAAGAGTCTGGCATTCTCCCTGATACTGAGCCAGTACAAGACGTGGTTGGCTTCTCCATCTGTGGCATGATGGCACAGTTGAGAAATTGTGTCCTATGTCCATGTATTGATGCCTATGGAGGTGGCCATTTTCATGGAGACCAAGATTTAATTAAAGACTGACAGGTAAGACAACATGACTTCAGTAATGGAGACAGAAATGTAAAAGACACTTCAGTCTCTAGAGATTCATTAGCTGCTTTTCTTTAACGCATAGTTGCCTAATCTCCCACATTTCTGGAAGACCTCCCGCGCTCCCGGGAGAGCAGGGCAACATCCTGGCTTAATGACGCAAATATCGCGCCATCTTAGCCCCGACCCCTGCTGTAATTGGCCAAAATTGTGACAACCGTTTTGGGGGCAGGGACAAAATGATGCAATTTGTCAAGCCCACCCCTGCACACCAACCTCCCCCGGGATCTCCCTGAAGCCAACAAGGAAAAGTTGGCAAGTATGCTCTCGCTATAGAAATCTGTCCTGGCTGTCAGTGAACTGTCAGTGAACGCAGCGATCTTTGTAAGGATGGTTGTAACCGCTTGTACTCTGAATCCATGTCATATAAAAACAACATCTTTTCAATCTCTATCAACTAGATTGGACAATCTAATTTCTAGCAATGTCTAACGTACACTGCAATTTCTTCTATCAGTCTACATACAGCAAGTAACGTTTAGGCAGAGCGTACTTACACCTTTGATTTGAATATGGTCAGAACACGAATCTGTTTCATCAGGGAACGTAATTGCCGATTTTGTGCGTATAATCCGCAAATTTGATCTGCACATGCCCAGATCTGGACCATACGCAACTAAACGCAGCAACGCTCAGTTCATCTTCGTGTGCAAAGGACACTTACTACAATTTCAGGGAGGGAATTAGTAATGGCCAAACTCAAGCGTGAGCAGCTGCGTCCGATTCAAGCTTTGACTATCTCAAAGTTACTTGATTTTCTGCTGTATCTCTTGCCCCAGCTACAGGACCAGTCTAAGTCCTGATTATTAGCGAGAACAGCCACGTATGCATGCTATAACATGTGTTTGCAACGAGAAACAACTGTAAAAATGTATTTTATGTCCAGTAGACATTTAACATCCTCATAAATGTATTTAATGGAAATATATATATATATATATATATATATATATATATATATATATATATAAAAACTGTTGTTTTTGTTTAAGTGTTTTATCACTAATGCCTATAGTATTAACAGGTGACTTTAATTGACAGGTATTGGACGTATGGAGTCGTGTCTTGTGTAACATAGCTGAGCAGACCTGCACCCGAAACCATCAGCGCACGTATCTTCAGATCCGTTCTTTGCAGAACTCGGGCGTGTGTATGACCAAATTCCGTGCGTTTTAAAACAAACGCAGGTTGCGCTCAGTATGCGGCCTTGATGAATCGGCCCTGTGTGTTTTATGTAAAGAGCAAACTTTAGCAGACATTCAAAGTAGCACAATCAGTAAAAAGACATGGGGGTAAATGTATCATAGTGAGGGTTGTACAAGTCGCCGGAAATCGGCGAGATGACAGCTTAAATTTAAAGCGGCGCTGCCTTGTAAAGGGAAACTTCCCTGTGCAAGGCAGCACCGCTTTAAATATAAGCTGTCATCTCGCCGATTTCCGGCGACTTGTACAACCCGCACTATGATACATTTACCCCATGATGTTTGTTATTTTATTATTAAAGCAACATTACACTTAAACTTGATGTTTATACAACTTCTGTTTCACTCTATTTTCGTTACTCTCTTAGACACAGAGATAGGGCTGCAAACAGCCACCAATGTCTAATTATACTCTGCTTTTATAAAAAGAAGCTGCTTGGCATTCAGGGTAAGCTGTATAGTGCATCATCCCTTACAAAATATTGCAATAGTTTTCTAGGCTTTAGTTTCACTTTAAGGGGCAGATATCTTATCCCTCGCGTTGCATCCGCTTTATTAAACAATTTCCTGGTAAAAAAGAACGATCTCATTTAAATTTAATGTGATCCGTTCTAAATTTCCTTTACATTTTTTTCTTTGGCTTGGAGGCGGAAAACTTTGACTAATGTCATCCTTCTTTCTCATTAACAAAAAAAGCCACCTCATTAAAATGCACGACATGGAGAAATACATCACTTCTTTTTTTTTGTTAATTAGTGAAAGAAATGTCTTACACTTGGCTTATTCTATACCCATAGGAATGTCTGGCGCTCCAAGAAGGGGGAACTGTTTTTCTACAATAAATCAATATGTGCGGAGTAGAGACTGATACAGAAACTTGACTGGTGTAACGATCCTCCAAGTGACAGTCTCTCATGTTTATACCAGGGGAAGACCGGCCAGAGGCCATGAGGGAAATTTCCCCTGATCGGTTTTGTTTTTGCAGACGAGGACTGACAGGTACAAGGTCGGGTTGGGTACGATATAACTATTGTGAGAATTCCAACACGCAGAATTCCTGCAAAAATAAAACGTAACAGTAAAAAAACTAAAGAAGATAAAACAGTCTTACCTTCAATCCGGCGCTGGAGATGACCGATGGAAACAGCAAGGTATTCCGATGAAAGAACTGTGCAATTTGACATCATTGTGAGGTCTTTCAATCTAAATTTAAACCGGCAATGTGGGGACCACTAAGGTTAAGTGTTTAAACACTTAACCCCACATTGCCGGTTTAAATTTCGATTGACAGACCTCGCGATGACGTCAAAGTGCATTGCCGCACAGTTCTTTCATCGGAATACCTTGCTGTTTCCATCGGTCATCTCCAGCGTTGGACTAAAGGTAAGTCTGTTTAATTTTCTTTCGGGTTTTTTCTTGCAGGAATTCTGTGTGTCGGAATGATGGTAATCGTAAACCACCGACAAGGTCACTTACGAAAGTGCAAAAATGCAGCTCCCTCGGCGCATATGGGATTTTCTGATATCATGCGCCTATTTTAGCACAAATGTGTGAGAGATATACATTTTATGAACTTCTTGAAGTAATGCATTTTGTATAATTACTGCTGAAAGAAGAATAATCTGCAGCTTGCAGATCATTCTCTATGAACTTTGCCTTACATTCTTTTCTCTTCGTCAACATGTCTCTTCTCAAGAATGTGCACATCAAGCAGCCTCTGTACCAGGAACCCACGACCCCCACTTGAGGCCTACGTGACTAAGATAAGAACATCTGCTTTACATCATGCCCTCAAACTGCTGACATGGACAAGATGCCTTCACAAACCTTGTATTCCTTATCTCCCTTTTTCTGTGTAACTATGTATAAATAAAGCTACTCTGACTTAGGGCTGGTCAGAACCAGATGGAATTTCAGCCTAACATCTGAACTTGTCTGTTTCTCTATCGATCGATACCCACAAGGTATAGCAGCCGGAGTTCAGGAGAAAGGACCCGTTTAGGTCATCTCTGACAAATGCGTCCAGTTTTATGAACGCCGTTTTAAGTTAGTGGATTTGCCTGTAAAGGTGGCGGCTGCAAATATTTGCATCTTCTGATTAGAAGGAGCTGGCTGGATCACGGAAGTCCTTGGGGCACATGGCCTAGGTGTACTTCTGTGCCTCGTGTTGCACCCACGTGTAGAAATGTTTGCGGGAATTGATTATTTGCTAAAATTTAAACGTATGACAATGATAGTAATAAAGATGATCCCGCTGTCCCGTCACATGTCTGATTTATATAAGACATACATGAGATTGGAAAGAGCAGTATTTTAGAATGATAAAGGAAAAGTTAGAAATGAATGAAGGGTCTGTTACTAAATAGAGGTGACAGTGGCGCCGACCTTAGATAATGACCTAGGGCCTGATTCATTAAGGATCTTAACTTAAGAAACTTCTTATTTCAGTCTCCTAGACAAAACCATGTTACAATGCAAGGGGTGCAAATTAGTATTCTGATTTGCACATAAGTAAAATACTGACTGTTTTTTCATGTAGTACACAAATACTTGATAGCTTATTTGTACACTGAAATTTAAAGTTGATATTTGTGTGCTACATGAAAAAACAGTCAGTATTTAACTTATGTGCAAAACAGAATACTAATTTGCACCCCTTGCATTGTAACATGGTTTTGTCCAGGAGACTGAAATAAGAAGTTTCTTAAGTTAAGATCCTTAATGAATCAGGCCCCTTATCGTTAAATAGAACCTACTTGGATGCTGGAGATTATGGGCACCAACAGCCCATCCAATTATAGAGAATATTTATACAGCTTCAGCAAATGAAATTTTCACAGCCATTATTATACAGTAGACAGACCCAGTGGCCGACTCATTAGTGGTTTCTGCATGTTACTGTAAACACAGGGGATGGTGCTGTGGCATCAGTGGTGAATTACTTGTTCTTACACCACAAGCCAAGGTTTGCCAGCCCTTAAGTCTGGATCACCCCTTATCTCGTTAGGGCTCTGCTAGGAGAAAATAGTGTCGCTCTATTGTGTTTCCTTTTAGTTTAAATCTCTATGGACTACTTCAGGAACGAAGAAAGAAGATTCCCTATGGACTATTTCAGGAACAAAGAAAGAAGATTCCTTATGGACTACTTCAGGAACGGAGAAATAAGATTCCTTATGGACTACTTTAGGAACGAAGAAAGAAGATTCCCTATGGAGTAAGACTGGGGACACATTACAGGTTTTTCAGCTGATTATCGGGCCAATCACAAGATAAACGAGCGCTCAGCCCGATATTGCAGTAGTGTGTACGCTCCAACGACGAACGATTAGATCGTTTCGTTTCATTTGATTTTTAAACCAGACTAAAAATCTCTATAAACAATGGAACAATGTCATTCCAGTGTGTATGGACTCAGGACCGGCAGTGTCCATAGATCTCTATGGAGTGTGCAGAGTCAGGATCTTTTCAGGCGATGGTTATGACAGATGAAGAGCACAGATCTGAAGGTAAATCTTGTAAAATATGTACAGTGTGTACACAGGAATCGGCTGCTGATTGGGACTTTTTTTTAATCATTGGTAAAATCGTTAAGGATATTGTCTCGGGAGAAATTTTGTTTAGTGTGTACCCAGATTAAGAGTATAATAAAAAGATAAACAAAGTTGTTTTTGGTTAAAAGGTTTTTTTTTTAATTCAGTGTTTATTTCCTATTTCTATGGTTTGAAATGACATTTCCAATCATGCTTTAGCTGCCGTAACCTGCTGGTATGTGTTCTTTCACAAGCTCCAGCGTGCCACTGGCAACAATGTGCATACTGGTATTTGCTAGTGCTTAATCTAATTTTTACTTTCCACAGGGGTGCAATGAATGAGCCTCAGTGCTATTTAGTACGAAGCTGGTTGTCCTCAGGGCGGGAGACGACCACATGTTTTTCTGTAAGCCCAGTGTCCCTGTGGTGTTTTGCCGCCTGCTCAGTGGTGTAACTACCATTGGCGCGGCAGGTGCAGTGGATCGGGACCCATGGAGATAATGGGGCCCGTTGCATGGCAGATGCAGAGGGTCGGGGGCCCTGGTTCCCTCCTCCCTGTCTCCCTGCACCGTGGCCCACAGCTCGCTAGTTTCGCCTCTGCTTCTGCTGATTTCTGTTATGATTGGGAAACTCCGCATGTGGCTGTTCTTCCTTTGGTAAAATTTCCCCCTGGTGGCCTGCTCTGTTTACAGTCATTTTTTGCCTCGGTTAGCTCAGGGATAAGGCAAATGAAACCCAAGGGCCCTCGAATGCCGGGTTGTTTAACACAGTTCACCGCGTGGATTTGGATGCACGGTGGCTCAGTGCTTAGCACCTCTGCCTCACAGCACTGCGGTCATGAGTTCAATTCCCAGCCATGGCCTTATCTGTGTGGAGTTTGTATGTTCTCCCCGTGTTTGCGTGGGTTTCCTCCAGGTGCTCCGGTTTCCTCCCACACTCCAAAAACATACTAGTAGGTTAATTGGCTGCTATAAAAATTGACCCTAGTCTCTCTCTCTCTGTCTGTGTGTGTGTGTGTGTTAGGGAATTTAGACTGTAAGCTCCAATGGGGCAGGGACTGATGTGAATGAGTTCTCTGTACAGCGCTGCGGAATCAGTGGCGCTATATAAATAAATGGTGATGATGATGATTTGGTGCAGTCAGCGTAAACAGCAAAGAAACATGTTGGGCACCATACTATCTCATAGAAAAATAAACATACGTTTTGTTTCAAACGCCTTCTAATCCTGTACACAAGCTTAATGGTTGCCATAGTGTACAAATATAGGAAACGGCAAACTCCTCCGGCACAAATCATACCGGTTACAATTACAGCCTCCCTACAATTACTTTTAAAATCACTCCTTTCGTCCACCAGTATAAAAAAATGACATATCATCATCAGTTATTTATATAGCGCCACTAATTCCGCAGCGCTGTGCAGAGAACTCACTCACATCAGTCTCTGCCCCATTGGAGCTTACAGTCTAAATTCCCTAACATACACACACACAGACTAGGGTCTAGCAGCCAATTAACCTACCAGTATGTTTTTTGGAGTGTGGGAGGAAACCGGAGCCCCTGGAGGAAACTCACGCAAACTCAGGGAGAACATACAAACTCCACACAGATAAGGCCATGGTCGGGAATTTAACTCATGACCCCAGTGCTGCCAGGTAGAAGTGCTAACCACTAGGCCACACAGCACAGCAGCATACACCATATTGCTGGGTGCAGTAGTTCCATGCATTCTGAAAACCTCTCTAAAAAAATTCCCCGGAGCACCTGATTGCCCTGTCCCCAGTGTAATTGTTATTTTATTATTAACTCATTTAAACATTTGTTCACCTGATGCACCAAATTTTATATCTAGCTTTTATGCACACGGCACACTGCGCCTACAATACAAATTACATTTAAACATTGCCCGTGACTCATGCCAGTTGTACTCCTTTCACCTTGAACACAATGTTACGTTACTGTCTCTTCCCATTGCTATAACCTGTCCCGAATGACATCATTGATGATCCCAACATCAGGTACTTAACTTAGCCTGGGTTAGTTTCATTAAAACAATCATAGATAAAGACGAGCAAGAACCAGTGATGTCGGGCCTATTGATGTGCCTGTTGGTTTTGTCGCTGATCCATGGCAGTCACTGAATTAAAAAAAAACTTGACAGATCTTTGCTAAAAACACTGCAGGGTTTCTGGCAGCCATATGCGAAAGTCACCTGTTGTACCAAGACAATGGCAGTTTATTAATATATATAAAAAAGGATGCAGGTGAGGTGACAGGGACTACAACTTGGGTCTTACCAGCTGCACGTACACATCTAAATAAAAAATGCCAACACTCGTGCATTTGTGTCAATCTGAAGCTTAACTGTGGATTTGACGGTCACAAAGAAAGGGTTATGTTCTGTCTGACCTCCCAGTGACTCCCTGCCCTCTATCTGCCTGCACCGCCCTGCCATCACTTAGGTTAATGAATAATAATTTAGGGTAATTTAGGACAATGTCTGCAGGGGGAAGGGGGGAGTGTGAGGGACAATGTCTGCAGGGGGAAGGGGGGAGTGTGAGGGACAATGTCTGCAGGGGGAAGGGGGGAGTGTGAGGGACAATGTCTGCAGGGGGAAGGGGGAGTGTGAGCGACAATGTCTGCAGGGGGAAGGGGGGGTGTGAGGGACAATGTCTGCAGGGGGAAGGGGGGTGTGAGGGACAATGTCTGCAGGGGGAAGGGGGGGTGAGGGACAATGTCTGCAGCGGGAAGGGGGGTATGTGAGGGACAATGTCTGCAGGGGGAAGGGGGTGTCTGAGGGACAATGTCTGCAAGGGGAAGGGGGGGTGAGGGATAATGTCTGCAAGGGGAAGGGGGGGTGAGTGACAATGTCTGCAGGGAGATTGGGGGGGGTGAGTGACCATGTCTGCAGGGGGATTGGGGGGGGGTTGAGTGACAATGTCTGCAGGGGGAATTGGGGGTGAAAATGTCTGCATGGGGGGCAATGGCTGTAGGAGGGGAAAAATAAAAAATTGCCAATGTGTGTGGGGGTACAGTATATGACTGTAATGTATGTGGAGCGACGGTATATGACTGTAATGTGTGTGGGGGACAGTATATGACTGTAATGTGTGTGGGGGTACAGTATATGACTGTAATGTATGTGGAGCGATGGTATATGACTGTAATGTGTGTGGGGGGACAGTATATGACTGTAATGTGTGTGGAGCGACGGTATATGACTGTAATGTGTGTGGGGGACAGTATATGACTGTAATGTGTGTGGAGCGATGGTATATGACTGTAATGTGTGTGGGGGGACAGTATATGACTGTAATGTGTGTGGGGGACAGTATATGACTGTAATGTGTGTGGGGGGACAGTATATGACTGTAATGTGTGTGGGGGACAGTATATGACTATAATGTGTGTGGGGGAAAGTATATGACTATATGACTATAATGTGTGCTATTAAGTGAATGTGGGGCTGTTTGGGGAAAATTAGGTATATTTATTAAATTAAATTATATATTATTTAATGCCTGAGATGGTTGGGAAATGGTTATTTTTATTAAATATAAATGCTATTTAATTTCTTGCTGGGGTTGATTGGAGGGAGGGAAAGCTGTTTATTTATTAAATGGGAATACTATTAATTTAATGTTGGGGCTGGTTGTAGGGAAATAGGTCTATTTATTAAATGCATATACTATTTAATGTCAGGGCTAGTTGGAGGGAAATAGATGTATTTATCAAATGTGAATACTATTATTTTAATGTTGGGGCTGGAGTAAGGCCTAATTTTAAAACGTAGGTGTTATATTGATTTAACACCACTGCTGGTTGGAGTTTTCTAAATTTCATGTAACCATTTTTTTTTTCAAATAGGGCCCCCAACATTCCAGGATCCAGACAAGCAGCAACTGATCTAAAGACACCAGCAGCCACAAGTGGAGACAATGACAAGACAGGTAAGAGAGACCAGGACATTCTGCCAACTGCCCTGAATTTGGTGGGTGACTGTCCCGCTTAGTCAGGATTTGGTGTGAGTACAAGGACAGTTGGGAGGTATGTACTGCTTCACATTGTACTGCTTGTGAAGGCAGAACTGTGTGCTCCTAATAGTGCTCACAGTATTGCCTGTGTATTTGTTGAAAATGTGTCTAATAACCATATTACATCATAGGAGCCCCTCTGTCTTAAGTGCCTAGGGCCCCCTGAGCCTAAGTCCAGCTCTGGTTAGCAGGAGGGAGCGGATAGCTACTCCCAGTTCCTGGATAGGACACAGCCTGCAGAGAAAGCAGAGGAGCTCTAAGTCTCATGAGATTTATTAATCTTGTGAGACTAAGAGTTTCCCTGCTCACTCTACAGGACGTTCCCACTCTGATGGATGTTAGCAGCATCAGAAGCATAGATAAGTGCAGTGGGCTGGGGTTGTTGTAATGTGTTTCTGGGGTGGGGTGTGGCATGATGGGGAGGGCCTGATAAATGTAATGTTTTATTATAATGTATGTATCAATGCCCCACTTTGACCATGCCCCCATCATAATGTAGGTACGCCCCTTCTGCGGCACACAGTTTTGTCCTGCTCATCAACAGAGGTGGGCCTGTATGCTTGAAATGCCAGGGCTGATTTTTAGTCCCAGTCCGGCCCTGGTTGTACCATGAAAGGCAGTATAACAGATGGAGGCTGGAGCAGAGCGGATATCCTAGACTGCTGGAAATGAAAGGCTTCTGAATGGAGAACTCCCTCCATCCAATCAGCAGGTTGGATAATCTGGCAAATTGCTGGAATGACAGCAATCGGGAGCTGTCTGTCACTCAATCAATTTGTCAACTTATCCAATCGGGGAGCTAGGTGTCTCTCAAGCAATGTGTCAGCTTATCCAATCAGGGGAGCTAGCTGTCACTCAAGCAATGTGTCAGCTTATCCAATCGGGAGCTATTTGTCATTTCTAGCAGTGTATTCCATAGTCCAATATGGTGCCATAATCTGGCAAATTGCTGGAATGACAGCAATCGGGAG
Source organism: Mixophyes fleayi (assembly GCF_038048845.1). Lineage (NCBI taxonomy): Eukaryota > Metazoa > Chordata > Amphibia > Anura > Limnodynastidae > Mixophyes > Mixophyes fleayi. The sequence continues at coordinate 327,660,360 of NC_134405.1, read as the reverse complement.
CTGTCTGTCACTCAATCAATTTGTCAGCTCATCCAATCGGGGAGCTAGCTGTCACTCAAGCAATGTGTCAGATTATCCAACCGGGAGCTAGCTGTCATTTCTAGCAGTGTATTCCATAGTCCAATACGGTGCTGGGTGTGATTCTAGCTCAGTTGCCTACTCTCCAGGGATGTCCAGGACACTTCCGGATTATTGGTAGACCTACCGAACTGCCGGAGAGTTAGAAAAAAATCCCAGATCCTGCTGTGTCCCCCGAATGTGTACACGTGATGGCGCTCCTGCTATCAATAAACTAACTTATTGCTGAGCTGCCACTTTTATATACCTTTATATATATTGGTTGTACAGTGGACAGGGCAGAGACACTGCAGAAAGATTGAACTTTCTCTTATGCCTTTCAGCTCAACCAATCCCATCACTGGATCCCAATCACTTACAGAATTCAATTCAAACTCCTCCCCGTCACCTACAAATATCTTGCCCGCTCCTCGTCCCCCTACATCTCTAACCTAACCTCATCTATCTCCACACTGTTGCTTCTTCTTCCCTCTGATTACCACTTCTTGATCCCACTTCCAGGACTTTTCCCTGCGCTGCTTCACTGTCTCTAGAACGCACTCCCTTGCACTGTCATACCCACCCCCCATCATCATTTATTTATATAGCGCCACTAATTATTAATAATAATAATAATAATAATAATAATAATAATAATAGTGATAAAAGGGTGAACTCTAATCAAGTCAAGCCTACAGTTTTTGCCATCCCTCAAGGAATACGCTTCGGTAAGTATTCAGGTTTTTAGAAAAAAGTAAAAGTGTCATACTGGTGTAATATACAATACAAAGCAAACCAATCATTCAGTTTGTTTTCTTGACCCTCGAAGGTAATTCTAGTGAGTTGTATTTTACTTAAGGCTCTTTGCTGCTCATAATACCAAATACTGTACTATGGGAATGAACAAAAATCCAATGAAGACACAGCTTGCAGTCCAAACACAAAATTAATCCAAACACAAAATGAAATGCTAGCTATACATAACAACAACAAACGTAAGACACATTATAAGATTCATTATCATGATCATAAATTATACCAATCTTGCACTGTCACAGTTCTGGACAGAAAATGTATGTTTTTTTCGTACCATTATCATCATCATCAACTATTTATACAGCGACGCAAATTCCTGTACAGAGACCTCACTCACATCAGTTCCAGCCCCATTGGAGCTTACAGTTTTAATTCCCTAACATACACACAGCAGCAGATTCACTATATATATATATATATATATATATATATATATATATATATGTGTGTGTGTGTGTGTATGTATGTGTATATACATAGTATATATTTCTCTGGTTTGACTCCTGGCTTGTAACAATTTCATGGTATGAATATACTTTGTGTATATACTGCCTCCCCTGCTCGTTATAGCTACTTTCACAACAGTGTGTGGTTTGCAGTGTTTTCTCTCTCTATGTGACAGATTTATAACCAGAAGACCTATGGCTGAGTGATAAAGAACTTTCAGACCACAAAAGTGTTATGTTAACATAGCCTGGTTGTATTATTGCAGTGCACTTCGCTATGTAACATATAAATTTATGGGCTTTGGAAAATACATTATAAAGCGTAATAATTTAATTTGTGGGTTTTAGGAAAGACATAATGGATTTCTAAATTTATTAGAGAACCGTTTACTTCTATACCACAATAGATGGAAAACACACTGAAATTAAGATGTATGCTTATCTTACACAAAGATATGTGCCATATATGTTTTCTCAATCTGGCAAAGCACCATGAAAGTTGGAATATCAGTTTTGAACTGTTTGCCTATAGCTAAGCAATATGCTCTGTATACAGTGTCGTCACAGTCCTGTGTTGAGTGGATGCTGCATTCTGAAGGATAGTTAATAAAGCTCATTTGCTAACATTGCAACCAATCAGCAATCAGCTTTCATCTGTATAGCGCAATATAGGTGATGAGAGCAAGCATCTGACTGGTTACTATGGTTCAGTGCAAGTTTTGCTAATGCAATAGGAGTCCTACTGTAAGTCAATATTACCTGAAAAGGATTTTCTGCTTTCAGATGACTTTCACTTAATAGCTTCTGCAAATTTTACACTCTCGGGCATGCCTTTATAGTATTTAGCAAAGTTGTTAATTTTTGATACCCCTGGAGCTGTTCTCTAGAAATAGTTTCACCCTGTGGTATAAGTGGAAATTTAAAATCTGTGGAATTGAAAATGTAAGTGAATGGAATTTGATAGCTTAACAATCAAAGCAGTAGGAAAAGTGACAGTATGGCGAACCACCATATATCAGCCCATTTCCACCACTAGTTGCACTCAGTGCTGACAGCAAATCAGAATTCTGCCTAATTATAACAAAGACATGGCTGAAAAGCACAGGAAGGAAACCAGTGTTGAAGCAATAATAATTGTGTCCGCATTTGGATTTAATCAACATATTTGTATTTTAAAAAATAAGTTTACAACCATTATATATATATATATATATATATATATATATATATATATATATATATATAAATACATACACACAGCATAGCATTAGCATTCAATCATGTTAAGACTGGCCAGAAACACAATCAGAGCAGCCGGCCAGCACACTCTCCCTGCCTGTCTCTGCCGAACGGACCTGCACATAGTGTGCAGCCTTAACAATCAAAAAGAGGGCGGAGACTAAATTGCCCCCCACTAAATCCCCCCCCTTCCCGTACAATACAATTCTAGGTCCGCCCAGGAGGGGTAGCAATGTTCTTGTCACTCTCCAGTCTCCAGTGACATTGCTCTGTGCCATTGCTCACACAGAAACAGGAGGGGTAGCAGTGTTCTTGTCACTCTCCAGTCTCCAGTGACATTGCTCTGTGCCATTGCTCACACAGAAACAGGAGGGGTAGCAGTGTTCTTGTCACTTAACAAAAATTGACTGGAAATGACTGGAATCTAATGTTATTGAGGTAAATAATAATGTAGGAACAAAAAAAGAGCCAAACTATGTGATTTTAGGAAAAAAATAGGGATCTAAAACCAAAACCAAAACACGTGAGGGCGGTTTTGCCAAAACCACAGTCAAAACACAAAGCTAATCCAGATCCAAAACCAGAACACAGGGGTCAGTGAACATCTCTAGTTTGGAGACTGCAGCATATCCCTGTTGTTTGTCTATACAATCTGGGCAGCGTCCAATGGCACCCCAGTCTGTACATGGAGAGTGCAGAGGATCTATGTCTGTTTTTGTTCTTTACATTAATTAATTCCAACTTGTGTCAGGTGAGTCCCAGGTCTCCCATGGCTGCTAGTGCTTGATAAAGACTTGCCTTTAAAAGCAGTGTGCAGGTAAGTCTTAAGCCCAGATAACAAAGCATAGGCAGCACGTGGCTTAGTGGTTAGCACTTCTGCCTCACAGCGCTGGGGTCATGAGTTCAATTCCTGACCATGGCCTTATCTGTGTGGAGTTTGTATGTTCTCTCCGTGTTTGCGTGGGCACCCTCTGGGTGCTCCGGTTTCCTCCCACACTCCAAAAACATACTGGTAGGTTAATTTGCTGCTAACAAATTGACCCTAGTGTGTGTTAGGGAATTTAGACTGTAAGCCCCAATAGGGCAGCGACTGATTTGAGTGAGTTCTCTGTACAGCGCTGCGGAATTAGTGGCGCTATATAAATAAATTGTAATGATGATGATAGTATTTGATCATGTTAGGACTGACCAGAATGGGAAGACTTTGGTGTGAGTTGGTCAGCTTAACATATATTGCAATATGTGGAACTAACATTCCCTGTTTTTAATATCGAAAAGTAGTTCGTACAGCATTAATTATGTGTTTTGAGACAGTGCAGAGTATCCCTGTTTTATATGTATAAACATATATATATATATATATATATATATATATATATATATATATCTAATATATAAAAGAGAAAATTTGTCCTTCTGTCTGTCTTTCTATACAAATCCACATTTTTCAAGCGAAGATCATGAAATTTTGCATACGATTGTATTAAAACATGACGGAGGCAAAAATTTAAAATTGAAATTCATTACGGGGTGGGGGTGGCGAGGGGGGTAACACCTAAAAAGCATCGAAAACGACCATAACTCTGGAATGTCTGGAACAATTTACACCAAACCTGGTACACATATGACTTACAGTCTGACAACAAATATTGTGGGGGCAACACACCCTTAGCACTCCTAAGGGTGGGGGTGGCGAGGGGGGTAACACCTAAAAATAATCGAAAACGACCATAACTCTGAAATGTCTGGAACAATTTACACCAAACCTGGTACACATATGACTTACAGTCTAACAACAAATATTGTGGGGGCAAGACACCCCTAGCACTCCTAAGGGTGGGGGTGGCGAGGGGGGTAACACCTAAAAATAATCGAAACCGACCATAACTCTGGAATGTCTGGAACAATTTACACCAAACCTGGTACACATATGACTTACAGTCTGACAACAAATATTGTGGGGGCAACACACCCCTAGCACTCTTAAGGGTGGGGGTGGCGAGGGGGGGTAACAACTAAAAATCATCTAAAACGACCATAACTCTGGAATGTCTGGAACAATGTCTTGGAAGAAGTTCCAAAAAAAGGGGGAAATATATTTTTTCTGGATGCACCCGGAGGAACAGGTAAGACGTTTCTCATCAAGTTGTTAATTGCTAAAATTCGAGTACATTCCAAGATAGTTATTGCTGTGGCCTCTTCTGGAATTGCTGCAACTTTGCTCCCTGGTGGAAGAACAGCACATTCAGCTTTCAAGTTACCGCTTAATCTGGCCCGAAGTGAAACTCCCGTCTGCAATATCACTAAACGAACAGAAAAAGCTCAGATTCTGCAGGAATGTCAGGTCATTGTATGGGATCAATGCACCATGTCACACAAAAATGCTTTACAGGCCCTCAATCAAACACTTCAATTTTTAAGAGGCAATGATTTACTAATGGGTGGAGTCACTGTTGTATTGGCTGGAGATTTTCGACAAACATTGCCGGTCATTCCAAAAGGAACAATGGCGGATGAAATTAATGCATGCCTTAAATCATCACATCTTTGCAGGCATTTTCGCACTTTGCGACTAACCACAAATATGAGAGTTTCTCTGCATGGCAACACAATGGACGGTCAGTTTGCTGATCATTTCTTAAATATTGGCAATGGTTTAATGCCGCTTTATCCAGTAACTGGTCTCTTCAAACTCAGAGAAACACTTTGTAACACAGTTGTGTCTTAAAATTCTTTAAATCCCGGGCAACGCCGGGTATTCTGCTAGTATATATATATATATATATATATATATATATATATATATATATATATATATATTACTAGCAGAATACCCGGCGTTGCACGGGATTTAAAGAATGTTTATTCACAAAAATCAATCTAAATATTAAACATACATGTAAATATCATGTTAAAATTGGACCAGTAGAAGGTGAAAAGTGAAAATGTCAAACTGTATTTGAACTATATATGATGGAACGAACCGATAAACAATTACTTCAAAACAGTTTGATAAACTATATTTCTCGTTTCTTCATTTGGGGCAAATACATACAAATTTCTTGGTGATCCAACTCTTGAGCACACAACGTAAAATTGTCCATGAGAAAAGCAAGGTGATTCCAAGTTGACTCCAGCTACATGTAAAGATTGTCCTTGGGCCTTATTGATAGACATGGCAAAAGCTAAACGAACTGGAAATTGTGGACGCTTATACAATACATCTGCAATGTTTGTCGAAAATCTCTAGCCAATACAACAGTGACTCCACCCATTAGTAAATTATTGGCTCTTAAAAATTGAAGTGTTTGATTGAGGGCCTGTAAAGCATTTTTGTGTGACATGGTGCATTGATCCCATACAATGACCTGACATTCCTGCAGAATCTGAGCTTTTTCTGTTCGTTTAGTGATATTGCAGAAGGGAGTTTCACTTCGGGCCAGATTAAGCGGTAACTTGAAAGCTGAATGTGCTGTTCTTCCACCAGGGAGCAAAGTTGCAGCAATTCCAGAAGAGGCCACAGCAATAGCTATTTTGGAATGTACTCGAATTTTAGCAAGTAACAACTTGATGAGAAACGTCTTACCTGTTCCTCCGGGTGCATCCAGAAAAAATATATTTCCCCTTTTTTTTTGGAACTTCTTCCAAGACATTGTTCCAGACATTCTAGAGTTATGGTCGTTTTCGATGATTTTTAGGTGTTACCCCCCTCGCCACTCCCACCCTTAGGAGTACTAGGGGTGTGTTGCCCCCACAATATTTGTTGTCAGACTGTAAGTCATATGTGTACCAGGTTTGGTGTAAATTGTTCCAGACATTCCAGAGTTATGGTCGTTTTCGATGATTTTTAGGTGTTACCCCCATCGCCACCCCCACCCTTAGGAGTGCTAGGGGTGTCTTGCCCCCACAATATTTGTTTTCAGACTGTAAGTCATATGTGTACCAGGTTTGGTGTAAATGGTTCCAGACATTCCAGAGTTATGGTCGTTTTTTCAATGATTTTTAGGTGTTACCCCCCTCGCCACTCCCACCCTTAGGAGTACTAGGGGTGTCTTGCCCCCACAATATTTGTTGTCAGACTGTAAGTCATATGTGTACCAGGTTTGGTGTAAATTGTTCCAGACATTCCAGAGTTATGGTCGTTTTCGATGATTTTTAGGTGTTACCCCCATCGCCACCCCCACCCTTAGGAGTGCTAGGGGTGTCTTGCCCCCACAATATTTGTTTTCAGACTGTAAGTCATATGTGTACCAGGTTTGGTGTAAATGGTTTCAGACATTCCAGAGTTATGGTCGTTTTTTCGATGATTTTTAGGTGTTACCCCCCTCGCCACTCCCACCCTTAGGAGTACTAGGGGTGTCTTGCCCCCACAATATTTGTTGTCAGACTGTAAGTCATATGTGTACCAGGTTTGGTGTAAATTGTTCCAGACATTCCAGAGTTATGGTCGTTTTCGATGATTTTTAGGTGTTACCCCCATCGCCACCCCCACCCTTAGGAGTGCTAGGGGTGTCTTGCCCCCACAATATTTGTTTTCAGACTGTAAGTCATATGTGTACCAGGTTTGGTGTAAATTGTTCCAGACATTCCAGAGTTATGGTCATTTTTCGATGATTTTTAGGTGTTACCCCCCTCGCCACCCCCACCCTTAGGAGTGCTAAGGGTGTCTTGCCCCCACAATATTTGTTGTCAGACTGTAAGTCATATGTGTACCAGGTTTGGTGCAAATTGTTCCAGACATTCCAGAGTTATGGTCGTTTTCGATGATTTTTAGGTGTTACCCCCCTCGCCACTCCTATAGAAAGACAGACAGAAGGACAGAAGGACAAATTTTCTCTTTTATATATTAGATAGATAGATAATCAGATGTTTGAAAACTGCCTTTGTTTTAGAAATAATAGAAGGAGATCTATGTGTCCTTTGTATATGACCTTATCTCTATGTTTTATCGCCTGGTGGACATACCACAAGAACATTTCTACTACTAGATACTAAATACTACTGAGAATACATGTAAGTGCCAGGGCATTCACTTTTGAAGCTTTAAGTGTATATATCATCATCATCATCACCATTTATTTATATAGCGCCACTAATTCCGCAGCGCTGTACAGAGAACTCACTCACATCAGTGAGTATATATATGTACTAGCCTCTCTATGTCACAGATAGGCTGCTTTCCAATATGTCTTTGCTAAAGAAAATAACACTTTATTCATTACTTCAATTTTGTTCGGTCACTCTGTTATTATACTTTAACGCCAGAAAAATAAAACAGTGTATTTATTAAAGGTTTCAGGACCAAATAAATGATAATCATTTGATGCCAGAGAGATGGGAGCCTAACTCTCAGTCCCCTGTAATGTATGCAGCAATTTCTTATTGAAAGTTGATTTATTAGACAGTGTTTGCGTGGGTTTCCTCCAGGTGCTCCAGTTTTCTCCCACACTCCAAAAACATACAGGTAGGTTAATTGGCTGCTATCAAAATTGACCCTAGTCTCTCAGTGTGTGTGTGTGTTAGGGAATCTAGACTGTAAGCTCCAATGGGGCAGGGACTGATGTGAGTGAGTTCCCTGTACAGCGCTGCGGAATTAGTAGCACTATAGGCCTGGTAAACATATTGTTGATGGATGTTTGATGGGCTTATATTTGGGGTGATCTGATTGGCTATAAGTCATTTGATAATGACACATTTATCTTGGGGTTTATCCTTATAAAAGAGGTGCAAAATTAATTAATAATTGCAATTATTTATTTTGAATTAAATGGCCTGTCCCTTACGTACAAATAAATTGAGCACATTCAGAAGAGGCTTCGTCCTTGATTTATTCCAAGACAAGGAACATGTGATCTGAGAGCAAACTCATATAGCTAAAATCTAATTCTACTAAACTTACCTCCTACAATTGATATCATCACCATCAACATTTATTTATATAGCGCCAGCAAATTCCGTAGCGCTTTACAATTGGGAACAATACTGGGTAATATAGAGAGGTAAGAGAACCCTGCTCGCAAACTTAAAATCTATAGATATTAGTAGTGACCAAACATATACTAATAAATAGCAAGATGAATGCGCTGAATAAAGCTGTCTGTTATGCAGGAAATCATCATCATGTATATATATAGCACCACTAATTCCACAGCGCTGTACAGAGAACTCACATCAGTCCCTGCCCCATTGGAGCTTACAGTCTAAATTCCCTAACATACACACATACAGACCAAGAGAGACTTAGGTCAATTTAATAGCAGCCAATTAACCTACTAGTATGTTTTTGGACTGGGGGAGGTAACCCATGCACACATGGAGAGAACATCCAAACTCCTGTACAGAGAACTCACTCACATCAGTCCCTGCCCCATTGGAGCTTACAGTCTAAATTCCCTAACAAACACTGAGACAGACTAAGGTCAATTTAACAGCAGCCAGATAACCTACTAGTATGAGTGTGGGAGGAAACCAGATCACCCAGAGGAAACCCACGCAAACACATGGAGAACATACAAACTCCTCACAGATAAGGGCATGGTGGGGAATCAAACTCATGACCCAGTGTTGTGAGGAAGAAGGGCTAACCACTAAGCCACTGTCAGAATCACTAGGTGGAATTGATGATACCTGCCAGCAGTTGGCGCTACTGAGTACTGAGGCGCTTAGTCTAATACGCCCCTGGTTTTCCCCAGGAACCCCCGCAAGGAGGTATGGACTTCGCTGCAAGGGACGTGCAGGTCGCGGCCCTCAGTATCAGTCAGCTGGCGAGGTAACAATTGAGGCAGCGGTGAGAGCCCACCAGGATACAGGATGGAAGAGTAGTCAACAAGCCGGGTCAGAACCAGAGGAACGGATATAGCCAAATCAGAAGCAGCAGAATGGTCAGGAAGCCGGGTCAATACCAAATATCAGTCTAAGCAAGAATCAGGAACCGAAGGAGAAGTCAGGAACAAGCCGGGGCCAGAATCCAAATAACAGCAACACAGGAACAAACGCTGGAGCAAGGCTGAAGACCTAATACTCTGGCACTAGACATGTGTCAGAGGCTGCCTTATATACCCTAAGGTGCCTCCTGATAGGGTTAGGGAGATTTTGGCGGTAAGACATGCTGGCTGCAGACAGGTGAGCAGAGATAGCGTCCCGCTGCTAGGCAACAGGACGTGGATGCTTGGAAGGTGCAGGCGTCCGTCTCCTGCACCAAGTGTCAGTGTGGAGACGGCGCCTGACAGCCACTGTGTTGCTCAAATGAGAATTGGTTCAACTGATCAAATTCACTTAGACTTGTTTGGTATCTAAATTTATACTAGATTGATGTATGATAACATTGAGTTTGTATGACACTCACCAGAAAAAAAATCTGCTACTTATAAACATTGAGGATTAAAAATTGAGTTGTAAAGCTGAAGTTGTAAAATTCTGTCATCAATCTAACTGACCAATCACAGACGAGCAGGAGGGAGGAAGGTGAGAAGCAGTCTATAATAGACCAGCTCACCTAATAACTGGGGTCAGCCTTCAAATTGTAAGCTGTCCATCTCTCCTGCCAGTGCCAAGCGCAGTATATATAACTCATATGTCAGTTTATATTCTGAATGTTCTCCTTTTGTTTTATGCTTGTTTGGCTGTATGGTTTATGTCATCTTTATGTTGTTTTTATGTTCTTGATAAAGCAATAATTGAATTTCTACAGCAAACAAACTTTAAGAAAAAAGTACAATGGTTTATGTACAAAATAAAAGCATGTGCTGTGATAATATCACCCAAAATCTCAAACTGAAATTCTGCCTCTATAAATGAATCAGTTCTTTTTTTAAAAAAAAACAACTGAACAGTAGGCTGTTACAATTCAAATGCTATATTACAATTGGCTGAGATAATATATAGACGTTCCTTGGTCCATCAGGGTCTCATGTCTGCAATGGGGGTTTTCCAGAAGATTTGGAATGTCTTTGCTAAGCAACACTGATTAGGAACATCTGTTATTCGAATTAACTCTTCCACTACTGCTCACATCCCTCTCTCCTCAGCTCACACGCAACAGATCCAATTGACATAAAAAATACCACATTAAATAAAATGATACAACTAAATTAATATAAAAAAATGTAAAATATTTCATGCTAATATATTGGCTTCATCCAAAAACATCTTCTGAAAGCATTGTAACTTTTCTTTTTGTGTATTAAATTTCAATGTAATACGTTGATTGCTTGGTTTTGTTAACCCTTTAAATGCAAATGTGGAAGTGTTTATTCTTTTAGCTATCAGAACGCAGATTGTGCGTAATTAAGTTACAGGCTTCCGTTGGCCTTACACAGTGGATGGTGACTGATATAGGTGTGCAAGGGAGTGAGTGTCTCTCTTTGGGAGGAATCCAGTTAGATCTGCAGCCTATGAGATAGGCAGGTGCAAGACTGAGTGCTGAAATCCTGTGATTTCTGAGTGCAATTTGTGCAAGGTAAGTGATGGGCTGTTTGAGTACAAATTAGAGAGGATTGTATATTACATTAGGACTCAGGAGAGTCCGAGCCCTGACAGTGTGCAACAAATTTTTTTGTTTTTCATAAACTCAGTTACGACTGCAGACACCCTGCAGTAATTTAGAATCTTTCAAAGTGTATTGATTTCTGTTGCATTAGTACAGAATGACTTTTAAAATCTCAGGTCATGGTCTTGCGCCAGCACTCTTGTTTATAAGTCATTATCATAGATTGTTATAAATCCGTTCCTAACAGCAAGATAATTTCTGCAGTCTGCAGATCAGAAGAGTAAGTTGTAATCAGGGACAGCTAATGCAGCTAAGAAGTGTATAATGTGGATGCTATTTGCTTAATATTAGCAGACATTTGCTACTTTAAAGGATGCTGTTGGTCTTTGGAGGTGCTTGAATTTTATCCCAAGCTACGATATGTAAAATTCCACCCAGCAGAACTTTATCTCACACACATAGGTGAAATCAGAGTTGGCCAATGGAGTGTATAAATTGGGCAGCTGTACATAGCGCCATCATCTTCTACAAGCCTGGGAGTGTCCAACCGCCTGTTAATATAAATCCTCCCAGAACTCCCTCCCCAATATTGTCTAGATGGCCTCTGCTTGCTTCTTACTGGACCTAGCTAACCATTTCTTTTTTTACACTAAACAAACGTAACTTTACACAATAATACATAAACAACTTTACACAACAAGGCAAGAAAAAAAGTTAGATTGATGTCAGTATGTGCATATAAATACCCTGTACTTGAGTTGATTCTATTTAAATGAGACATCAATTAATATATTAAAAACCTAATCCACTTTATTTCACAAAAAAACAGGAGTGACTGGACGAGTTGTTTTAGCAAGAGGAAACGTTTGCTTGTGGTTGGCTTTAGGCTAATAGCATGAAATCATTCTGGCTTATTTTCAACATTTTCTTAAACAAATACTCAAATGTGCACGCTACCTACATGCTACCCTTTGTGTCTAGTTATGCGAAATTAATAACATTTGATAAAGGGGGACATTTATGTGCAAACTGTACTGGTTGGGATAATATTGGAATATCGATTCGATCAAATTGGTTAGTTTTTACTTATTGTTGTTAAGGCGCATCTGACTTGCTATAAAACTTAATTTTCTGCTCATCTATGTGTGGGGCAGGAAGAGAACAGCATGTAGCCAATCAGATAATTGGAATTCTCACAGCAGCACAGAGTCTTTAATGTGCCAAGTGAGCTGTGGGAGGCAGTGATCTGTCCACGTGTAACCTCTATGTTAGTGAGGACCGAGCTGCATGCGACAACGACGGTGTCATGATCTGAAGTTGAAATAAATGCAACTGGGAAGCCATAGACTGAGCATTAAATAAAGAAAGGAACAGGGTCCTCCCAGCAGCACATAGTGATGTCAGGTACTGTGAAACTAATGCTGGTTGACTGTGGTGTTAAGTGCATATATTTAGTTTGACAATAGTAAAACTACTGTGGTACAAGTTGTATAATGAATCAATAAATAAGTTACCTCCTTTAAGTCCTGGACAAGGGAGGTGAGTCGCTCGTTTTCTCCTTGGACATTGTTGATGACAGTCTTGCTCTGCCTCACGTCATTCTGCATCTCCAAGATTCTCCCCAGGTAATACTCTTCCTTGGATGCAGACTCCTGCAGTAAGGTCTCCTCCCGGGTCTCGCCATCTTCTGCAACCTTGCGGTGGACGGTGAAGGACTGTCCAAAGGCCTGGAGAAACAGCAAAGAAAGATTTTATTATAAACAATTATGTGTAGCAGACATAATGCATTAGGTGATATATTACCATGGACCAGGGCAGTTTAGTTATGCGGGCCTTCATAGTTATTTTTTGTACTCCCAATTCTCATCATCATCATCATCATTTATTTATATAGCACCAACATATTCCATAGCGCTTTACAATTGGGGACAAACATAGTAAACTAATAAACAAACTGGGTAAAACAGACAAAGAGGTGAGAAGGCCCTGATCGCAAGCTTACAATCTATGGGACAATGGGAGCTTGACACATGAGGACAAGTCTACATTTGCAGTCTGCCCAGCCAGTCTGCAAAGGTAAAGGTGACTCATAAGCTAAATGGTCACACAACAATGTTGGTCAAGGAGTAGTTGCATAACAGGTGGTAATAGTGTAATGTAGTGAGGTTTAGAAGGTGGTTGAGGAATATTATAAGCTTTATTACACAATATGAAATAAAATTTGCTCTTATTCCACATACTTGCAGTTATAAATGCAAATGGAAAGGAGACAATTCAGTATATAGATCCATCTTGCAAAGCCACATCCACCAGAGGAGAGAACCTGTCAGTAACCTTGCAGGCAGTAGCGGAACTTGGTTGAACTATTACTGTACTGTTAAATGTATTTAGATACTACTTTGCATGTTTCGCCTATACACCATTTCACTTATAGTAACCATTACATAAGGGTGTAGCACTTAAGGGCACAAATAGAGCAGCCATTGCTCAGGAGAAAGAATTCTACCACATAACTGACCTGTTACAAGTGAGAAAAAGTGGTTCAATAGTTTCGGAATTTGGAGAGTTATTTGCCATTGTAAACAAAACCATTACTCCATGATACCAAGTAATTCAAATGTACAGGATCACCCACACAGCCTGAGCAAAGGTTTAGCTCTTAAAACTCTGAAAGTTCAAGTCTCAGCATCGAGTATCTTCTTTTATACAAGATGATATTGAAAAGGATTAATAACAGTTCTTCCAGGCAGTTGAGAATTAGGACATATATATCATGCTGGGAACTTACTGTATATACTCAAGTATAAGCCAACTTTTTCAGCACATTTTTTTATGCTGAAAAAGCCCCCCTCAGCTTATACTCGAGTAAGTCCCTCGTCTCCGGTCCCTCAGCCCTTAACTTCCGCCGTGGAACGCATGTACGTTCCATCGACAGAATTTTTATAGATTCTACTGTATAGTAGAAAAATGGTTTGTAAACCTATAAACATGTCTATGTAAACATATACTGCATGAAACAAGTATATAGGCCTAGTTATTCCATTAAGCCCTCACTTTGAGCCTCATTCAGAGTTCAGGTCTAACTAATTTGCAACTGAACAAACCAAGTTGCAATGGAAGGGGTACAAATGCAATACATGCAATCCTTTTCAAGCAGGGAAAATACTGGCTGCTTTTGTATATAGCACACACATACTGGACAGCTTTATTTTTACACTGCAATTTAGAGTTGGGCTAGGAGTGGAACTGTACGCATAAATTAAATTTGTCCCATCCTTCATCCCCTGCAACTCAACACAGGTTTTCTAACATGTGAATCTGGATCTTAAAAAGATATGTCACAGTGCCACCATATATTAAAGATCAGGGAAATATAATAAACTACAAATGAATTAATTAAGAGCAATCTAGCATGGTCTTTAAAGCATAGCCATTAAGATCACCCCCCTCTCCTTCCAATCATAGAGGTTTTTATGTTCTTATATACGTAGTAGACATCACCATTTATTTTGCAGAAATAATGTGCAATATAAGATAATTAATTAGCTTGCTCAGCAAAGAAATACAACATTAACATTGAAAGATTTCAAATATATCTGAGAATGTTAATAATCACTTAGACAAAAATTCAATAAGTCAAAGAGTCATAGGACACAGGCATAAAAAATCATGCTTTTATTAGGATTTTTTAAGCTGACGCTGGCTATTCCTGGGACCATCTTTTTTTCTATGCTGAGTCTACTGCCCTACACCTGTTTTGTCCTGAGAATAATATAAGTCATACAGTAGACTCACGGCCAGCCTAGAGAAATCCAAGATGTTAGATGCTATACCTAAGCTACAAAATCACATCATGTACGTGGACGTAAGTCTGTTTTATTCATGACACACATTTCCAGGTTGCGCATATGCACCAAAAAGGCATACGCATACATATATACAGGACCTGATTCATCAAGGAATGCACACTGAGCGCAATGTATGCTTGTTTCAGAATGCACATAAATCGGGTATGCGCTTGCCCAAATTCAACAAGGAACGGATATGAAGTTATGTCTGCTGATGTATTCGGCAGTGGCGCACGCAGGGGGGGTTTCTGGTTCTCCAGAAACCCCTCCCCTCCGGGAACCAACAATACTGTACAACAGCCGCGGCGCTGTCAAAGAAACGCCCGCGGCAGTGCTGTATTGTAGTATAATACAGCACTGCCGCCGATGCTGCTTGACAGCACCGCGGCTGCTGTAGAATTCAGACTCGCTGCGCATGCGCAGCAGCTCTCTCTCGCTCTATTGCTAACCCCCCCCTTCTAAACCCTGCGTTCGGCCCTGTTCGGGTGTAGGTCTGCTCTGCTCTAATACACAAGACACTACAGGATACATCCAATAACTATGTGGAATATAAATTTGCAAAAGAAGGCACCGAAAAAAACAACACTTTTCAGTTAATGTTACCTGTTAATAATATAGGTGTTAATGACAAAACTGTTTAAATAATGCGTATGCGTCCACATCTAAACAAGCCCCCAAACATATTTTTTTTTAAAATAAATTGTAGCATAATATGGCTGTCACTAATTTTCAATAGAGACCTGACATTTCAGCAATCAGCTAACTACTGGGTATAACGCCCAACTTTAAACCACACTTATCAATTGTGATAATTATGTAGTATATCTAATGACTGATAGTTATTTTCTGTTGAATTCATGTATGACAATGTATATTGTATACAACCTTGTAATGTAATCTCAACACGTGATTTGCTAGATGACATGAGTTTGAACTTATGCAAGTGTCATTAATCTGTTGAAAATAGCCAGACCAGGGAGAGATAGGATCTTGGAGGAGTTTAAAGCCACAAAGTTGTAAACCATCTAGTGAAGCAGAACGAGCAGAGGTGGGAACTCAGGTCATGTGAACATTCTGATCTCAGGACATCCCTAGTTCACTTGGAAAGCCCTGTGACATTTGGGAGATCAATCTGTCCTTATTGACAGCTAAACTCCAAAGGTTATTCTGCCCAATCTCTTGCTCCAAAGTGAATAGACATTATAAACCATTTACATAAACACATGATGTTTAAATGAAGAGATCGAAAGTCGCATTCAGGAGTTTTAATACACTGTTTTATTTCACACATCACATGAACATTTCGCTGCTTTTTATTGATATTTTATCGATAAAGGTTGTTTTAATGAGATTAGTTTTGGCTTAGAGCACACAGTATATGCAATTATTGTATGTAGGACTGCACCAATGAGGATCCAGCATTCTTATCTTTCTTCATTTGTATTAGAACAGACCAGCTTTAGATTTCATTCTAAGGGGCCTAATTATGATGCGGGGTGACAGCTTAGATTTTCTATTGCTGTGAAATACAAATAGGTTTCATTCTGATTTAACAAGTAATTTTCCCCTGGGGCAGCTGAGCGATGCTCATCTCCCCGGTGATACTGGCCTTACAGTGGTAAGAGGAGTCTTAACGCTCTGCAAGACTGTACACGGTACCTCAGAGAACGCTCACTGTCACTGGAAGCACAATGTTAAAGTCAAATTATTAATTGAACTAAGTAAATTGAATCAGCAATGAAATTGTAGTACAACTCAATGTGTGCGATCTTATTCTTATTATAATTGACGGTCATTTATATTGTAACATTATAAGTATTATTTAGTAAATAACATGAAGAGATTGTAGCAGTATGGTATTTTCCTTTTATTGTGAAACAAGATGGAGTCTATCATTGATTTTTATATGTCTCTTTATGAACAGATACTAAGTCTGTGATGTTTCAACACATTATTTACTTGTCTTTTATGGCCATGTTTTCCCTAAACCTAGTACAGTGGACTATGTCCTTCAACTCAGCACAGACAATGGTTATTTACCAACTTAAGGTAATGTTGGTTTTAGAACAGACAGAGAGTATTTGTGTATTCTTAAGTATTTTTTGTAATGTTTGTTGTTAAGCAATATATGGATGTAATTGCTCAGTTTGCAAACTTAGCTGTTTTACTCAGAATGATACGGTTATCAACTGCCCATATTGCATCAGCATTCACTTTAGTGTAAGGAAAAATAATTATTTAAGATGTCACACTTCAGACCTTCTTTAGACCTCACTGGTGAGTCAGGAAGGCTGTGCCAGATCTCCTCCATCAAAGTATTCTAGGATGCATGGTTCAACTTGAAGTCTGATTGTTGAATGTGGGTTCTCCATGCTGTAAATCCGGGGAATTACGTGTGTGTCTAACAACCTATCGAAGCTAAGTATTTTACTTGTCATATTAATTATTAAATATTTTTCTTATACATAGTTTGTGAGTGTATCATTCAATTTTACAACCTGATACAAATGGCGTAGTCGGCAGGATTACTTTTGTGAAATCTGCGTAGAAAGGGAATGTGCAATAACTGTGTATTGTGTTTGTCTGAATAATGGTGATTTGTAGCAACGTTATGAACTATGTTGCACTTATAAAGTGATTCTTTAACTGTGTTGTGAGAAAACAGATTTATGCTGAAATGTATTGATTTTGTTCTTTAACTGTAGAAGTGCAGTATATAGTTAAAGAATATGTTTGTTTTTTATTCAGCATATAATTTGTTTTTGTGACTTTGCTCTTTAACTATTGTAGTGTTGTGCATAGTTAAAGAATGTGTATGTTTTTAATTGTTTTTTTTCCTTTACCTATTTGTACATAGTTGTTGTACATAGTTAAAGAAAATGTATGTCTAGAAAATGTTTGAAAAGCTTAGAAATAGGTTGTTAGGGGAAAAGGTGGAGCTTGCCAGACCACTGCCTACTTGGATCGGAGCTAGCCCATGGTTCAGTACTGTGCAAGAGTTGTTGAAGTATCAAACCCCGATACTATTATCTAATGTCCTTAAGCAAGTACAGGACTTAGATTTGAGCAAGTATAACCGCATGAAGCAGAAGGCCACAGCATCAGTGGCGTGGGTGTTTCTGGAGGCGCTTCAAGAGGTTACACAGCAACAGGAGGCAGTTGAAACTCATTCACATCAGTCCCTGCCCAATTGGAGCTTACAGTCTAAATTCCCTAACATACACACACACAGACAGACACAGACAGATTAGTGTCATTTTTGATAGTAGCCAATTAACCTACTAGTATGTTTTTTATGGAGTGTGGGAGGAAACCGGAGCACCCAGAGGAAACCCACACAAACACGGGAAGAACATACAAACTCCGGTCAGGTGATGGTGATTGTACCGTTCTGCCCTTCTAATTAGGATTACATTGCTTGGATCGGACAATCAATTATTTACCTTTAATACCGGTCTTGGGCTTCTAGTTCCTGATTCATAAAAAAATAATAAAGTTTAAAAAAAAAAAAAAAATGTAAAAGAAAGAGATAACAAAATAACTTTATTAAAACAAAATGGGGAAATTCTGCATTTCCCATTTTTTCCTGTACTGTGTCTCTGCCATCGCCATCATGAGGTGGCCGCAGGAATCGGAGCAGCGGTACTTGTACCAAAGTCTGCTATGAGGAACGCCTTCATGTAGCCCAGTCACTTTTTGGTTGTGGTAAATAAGAGTTCGGGGCTTCAAAAGATATCTTACATATATGTTAAAAACTAGAGATGCTCAGGCTCGGTTCCCCGAGAACTGAACACACCCGAGCAGATTCGAGTACAGAGCCGAGCCGGCTCGGTACTTTTGCATGCCCTCGGAATTGAAAACGGAGCAAAACGTCATTGTTACTTTGTCAGATCTCGGGATTTTTGGATTCTATAAGTACCACCCTCCACGGTGATCCAGCGGCATTTCACAGAGGGACACAGAAGGGGTAGCACAGTTCTTGGTAGTCTGTAGAGCAGTTGGACAGCGTCATAGGTAGAAAAGAAAGAGGAGGGGGTAGCAGTGTTCTTCAAAGTCTCCAGTGACATTCAGGAGAGCTGCATTGCTAATTGTCATTGCTGAAATACAAATAATAGGGCTGGCAGGCTTGGTCTTCTAAATCTGCAGTCACATAGTACTGTGTTATATAGGTAACATAAAGGGGAGAGCTCCATTGCTCCATTGCTAATTGTCATTGCTGAAATAGAAATAATAGGTCTGGCAGGCTTGGTCTTCTAAATCTGCAGTCTTTGTTTGAAAGTGTATGAAAATAATATTGTAACCTTTGAGGTGGTCAAAATTGACTGCAAATGACTTTAAATTAGTGTTATTGAGGTTAATAATAATGTTGGGGAGAAACAAAGCAAAAATATTTGATTTTAGCAAAAAGAAATAGGGATTTTAGAAAATCCAAAACCAAAACACGCAAGGGCGGTTTTGACAAAACCAAAACACAAAGTTAATCCAGATCTGAAACCAAAACCAAAGCCAGAACACGGGGGTCAGTGAACATCTCTAGTTAAAACCCCCATTTCCATTACAGAACTTAAAGGGGTTTCCACTTTCAGATTACCCATGTAGGTCTCCCAGACTCTCGGGAGAGCAGGCCATTCTCCGATATTAGGCCAGTTCCTGGTTCCCTTATGTGTGCCCCTGTGCTGGAACTGAAAACCTGACCTTTGGGGGGCTTCCAGTTAAATTAAAAAACTTTATTAAAAAAAAACCTTTGTTTTAATAAATGCTTTCCTCTAAGCAGACCCCTGGCTATAGTGAAAGGAATACACCACCACAGTCCATGCTAAACCTCCCCCCACCCTCTAGGGGGATTTTCACCCACGATAAATAGACAACATATATTTATTTTATCAGTTGTAGATGAAGTTATCTGCCTGATTATATAAATAATTGGCTGAAAGGCACAAACGGAAGCCAGACAGATAAAACCACGTCTTTAGTAAAAGTCGCAGCAGAACATGAGTAAATTAAAGTCACTTGAAGGTGGACCCCCTTTAAGATGTTTTCCTGTAATTTTCCATTTTAGACACTACAGTGTCCTGTAACAGACGTATGTGATCTAAACGATCCTTTCTCTCATCATAATTTTATCTCAAATATGTTTGGCTAAAAACCTTTGCATCAACATTTATGAAGGTTACTAGTAAAATAGATTATTGTTTTAGCTGCTGTTTAAGATAGAAGAACTGTTTCCCAAGCAATTGTTATATTACACATTCTTTCCTATGATACTTTATTTCAAGGCTGTGACCGTTCGTAGATTAGTTAGTAAAAGAATGCTTTGTCTCTTGGGCTTTGAAATATTATGTCTATTTCAAGGCTAGTTTCTGGCAATACATCAAGGCTGCTATTTATTGTGTTGTTTTACCGCAGAGGATAAGATATCTGTGGCTTCTCAAACGTGGTGGAACTACAAGTCTCAGCATACCTGCTAGGCCTAGCAGTTCCACCACACCTGGAGAGCTAGAGAAGGCTGGCAGGTCATTGTGGTTCTTGTAGTTCAACCACCGCTAAAGAGGGACTGGTTGCCCAACAGTAGTTCTGGTGTATTATCACAGATTGGCCTTGACATAATGTTTCAAAAACCAAGATTTGAAAGTATCTTTTAATTAACTACAATCTATTTTGCACGCTGCGGCAAGACTGATTTTCCTTGCAAATCGCTATTCCTCTGTTGAATCACTCTGTATGTCTCTACACTGGCTGCCTGTCTTCTACCGAATCCAATATAAAATACTTTTACTAACCTACAAGGCCATCAACAAAGCCGCACCAACATACATCTCCTCTCTTGTCTCAAAATATCTCCCAACTCGGCAACTCCGTTCTGCAAAAGATCTGCGTCTCTCATCCACCCTCATCACATCCTCCAATTCCCGGTTACAGGACTTTTTTCGGGCTGCACCTACTCTATGGAACTCTCTCCCTCGCACAATAAGACTCTCCTCTGGTCTACAAACTTTCAAGCGTTCTCTGAAAACCCACCTCTACAGACAAGCTTATAGTATTCCTCAACCACCCTCTTAACCTTACTACCTTTAGCCTGTTACTGCCTGTTACACAATTTCACACAAGACAACTACCCCCTTGACCAACATTGTTGTGTGACAGGATCATTTAGCTTATGAGTCACTTTTACCTTTGCAGTCTGGCTGGGCCAAGATGCAAAATGTATACTTAACTTCATGTGTCAATCTCCCATTGTCCCATAGATTGTGAGCTTGCAAGCAGGGTCCTCTCACCTCTTTGTCTGTTTTACCCAGTTTGTTTATTAGTTTATTATGTTTGTCCCCAATTGTAAAGAGCTACGGAATATGTTGGCGCTATATAAATAAATGATGATGATGATGATGATGATGATTAACTAATCTCAGAAAGTTGACAACCTTGGCACCATAGCAAAGAATACACAATATAATCATGCTGAATAACATATCAACTTTCGGTGTAAGCAATTTCACTATGAAATAATAGTCTGCTGTTGCTTTCTCCAATTGCAGTTATGTCAGCTGAATTTAATATCATCATTTAATGTCATCATTTTACATTCAATCCAGGATATTGCAAATAGAAAACATGTAGGAAAGAGGACGTGAGGAGGACAATGGGTACAAGATGACCACTGCGTATGTACAATAAGACGGGATAAGACAGACACCATCACTGCACGCGACAGAGCGGAGGTTCTAAACTTCAGCCCTCACGCACCTCCAACAGATCATGTTTTCAGGATTTCTTTAGCCACAGGTGACTTAGTCTACATGGCTGGGTCAGTAATTATCCTACCTGCTCCACAGGCAGAAATCCTCAAAACATGAGCTGTTAGGGGCGCGTGAGGACTGGAGTTAAGAAACACTACAATAGAGGGTGAAATGGCCCAAATAGTATAGAATGAAGCTTTCTGTCAAAGTGTAACAGATGTCCGCACGGCCCTTTAAAGGGACATTATCAAATGGGATAGGTGACCACGCCCATCTGTAGCGGCTTATTTCATGTAATGATTTATTATTTTTCTACCCATATTAGGAATCAAGAAATCGAGAACTTTATCGAATGGGAGGAAAAGAAGGGAGTCAAAGAATGGTGTCTGTTCTTTTTTTCCTTCCCAATATCAGCAGATGCCCAAATGTAGTAACTGGTATCTCTGGCAGATAACAGCGGTGGTAGTCAGTTTCACCATACTGACTACCCCGACAACATAGAGAACCGAATGAGGAGTCCAATTTAGTACTACACCGACCTGCAAAGAAAACTACTTACCGGAATGAAGATGACTTCAGATCCCGACTCGCTGTGTTGCCAACTGCAGAAATTGACGTCATCACAAACAGCGACTTGGACGGACCCGCCTGTCATTTCTGTCCTTTAAGTATCAGGGTATTAGGGTTAGGGTTAACCTTAGGGGTATTAGGGTTAACCCTAACCCGAATACCGCTAACACCTAACATAATACTTACAGGACAGAAATGACAGGCGGGTCCGGTAAGTAGTTTTCTTTGCAGGTCGGTGTAGTACTAAATCGGACTCCTCATGTCGTTCACTATTTTGTCGGGGTAGTCAGTACAGCTAAAAGGTACTACATCCGATAACAAGATGGCTTCTAGAATCACCTGAAGGAACGCAGGGCGGCAGATCCTGGACACCGAAGAAGCCTGGAGCAGATGTAGAAAATATTATACCTGGGCAAGGCTGGCAATGGATAACAAGAGATGTGTACTCTATGGAAGAAGATGCCAA
Source organism: Mixophyes fleayi (assembly GCF_038048845.1). Classification (NCBI taxonomy): domain Eukaryota; kingdom Metazoa; phylum Chordata; class Amphibia; order Anura; family Limnodynastidae; genus Mixophyes; species Mixophyes fleayi. The sequence continues at coordinate 327,637,696 of NC_134405.1, read as the reverse complement.
AATAAGAGATTGGCTAAACTCTGTGATTTTTTTAAAAAAAAAAATATTTAAAAACGTTGCAGGGCAATTTTAATCTTTTCATGGACAATAGCAGTTCCCCAAAGTGGGTGTTTTTCCACCATGGTATGCCCAGAGGTTTTACCTATTGTCAGTTAAAACGGTGAAAGGTTTCTGCTTGGTGGGGCAGGAGAGGGGTCGGCCACAAATGTCATGTGTGTGGCAAAAACCAGTGAGTGTAAACAGGGCCGGATGAAGGGAATGGAGGCCCCTGGGCTAAGGGGGCCTCCATTCACCCATGAGGCCCCCCCCTGTGATCCGAGAAGCCCCCCCGGTGAGCCGAGCCGCCCCCAAGGCACTTACCTCCTTCTCCTGGCGTTGCAGTCCTTCCCCGGCGCTATACGCTGAGGAGATCTCGTGAGAGTGAGACTCACGAGATCTCTTCATTAAGAAGACTACAGCGCGCTGGGGAAGGACCGCAGTGAAAGTGCTCAGCAGCACTGATCGCGCCGGGGGCGCCCCCCCCTGACCAATCAATACTGCTGCTGAGCACTTTCAAGTGCCCCCAGGATGCCCGAGGCCCATGGGCTGTAGCCCAGTTAGCCCTAGGGTTAATCCGGCCCTGAGTGTAAACATGAGAGGGGGTGGTAGTGGTAGACAGGTAGTGGTAGGTAAAATTAAAACTTGCATTTTCAGGCGTCCCAAGAACAAGACGAGTGTAAATGAGCCAATAACCTCTTAGGAATCTCTTTACGAGGGTGCAGGGTGGCACATCCAATTCTGGTAATTAAATAATTTATTTTGCAATTGATTGATAATGCTGAAATAATCACTAACGTCATTTATTATTAGTTGTTAACGATGAAATAATAATTCATAGTATTGTGTTTTCTTTTTTTTTTTTTTAACTATTTATTTTGAAAAATAGCAATGATATACAGATAAGAATCAGCAATTAGTACACAGCATGAGTAGAAAAAAAACCCAGAAAATAAAACAGAACATGGGTAAATGACAGAAAATATTTGAGTAATAAATTACAAAGACAACAACAGATTGTCGTTGAACAAACAAGTAAGTATACAATTGTTACCCAGATTACTCAAGAATCTATAACATTTTATAATAGTATAGTGTATGGGAGGGCACTGGTCGTCACCGAAAAGAGAGAAAACATTCTTCCTCTTATCCTCTTTTATTTAAAAAAATAAATAAATAATAGTTTCGAAGGAGAATACTACCCAGATACTCGAGAAAGGTATTGTGTTTATGATGACAAACTTCCCTGCCCCCTGTCCTTTCTTTATGTTACTAAATTATGGTAAGGATGTAAATGCTTATACAACTTGAAGACAAATATTGTACCCCACACACAATGGACTGTTGACTTTTGAAGACAAAGGGCTAGATTTACTAAGCTGCGGGTTCGAAAAAGTGGGGATGTTGCCTATAGCAACCAATCAGATTCCAGCTTTCATTTATTTAGTACTTTCTACAAAATGACAACTAGAATCTGGTTGGTTGCTATAGGCAACATCCCCACTTTTTCAAACCCGCAGTTTAGTAAATCTAACCCATAAACTGCAAAATCCTACACACGATACACAATGGATTGTTTACTAGTTTCTTTACTTTTCTTTACTTGTTGTGCTTATCTAAGAGAAAACTCCTTGCTCTCCTATTCGCTAAGGTGGCCTTAGTTAAGCTGGGTACACACTGATTAGATTATCATGAAGATCACATGATAAAAGACCATTTGGAAAAGTGGGCACGCTCCCCAATCCTGTTTTATCGTACCAAAGCATAATGTATCCTTCGATTTTGTTTCATAATCTTCCTGAAAATCACGATCAACGATGAAATAAAGTCAGTAGCAGATCTCTATGGAGTGTACAGAGTCACAATCTTTTCAGCAGATGGTTATGACAGATGAAGATCACAGATCTCACGGTAAATCGTGTGAGTACGTGTGAATCGGCATGCTCATCGGGACCTTCAGTTATTGGTGAAATCATTACAGATATTGAATCTGAAGTGATTTTTAATAGTGTGTACCCAGATTTAGCTAAAAAAAACACACTTGTGGAACTGTATATAATGTGCTAAATTCCAGCAACTGTCAGGTAGAGGCGTACCGCTATTTCAGCTGGTGCCTCCAACTAGTTGCTGAGTCTAATACTGTAAACTTAAAACTTAACCTTTACTTCATTGTCACAAATTGATGATGAAACTGTCATTATGTTTGTCAAAATGATTCCATAAGGTTGCGTGGGTTTCCTCCAGATGCTCCAGTTTCCTCCCACACTCCAAAAACATACTGGTAGGTTAATTGGCTGCTAGCAAAATTGACCCTAGTCTCTCTCTCCCTCTGTGTGTGTGTGTGTTAGGGAATTTAGATTGTAAGCTCCAATGGGGCAGTGACTGATGTGAGTTCTCTGTACAATGCTGCGGAATCAGTGGCGCTATATAATTTAATTGTGATGATGATGGACCACACAATATTATATCCCACCTTAGAAATGAAAGCCTTCAGGAGTACACATTCTAATTTTTTTGCAGCAAGGATTATAATGGTATACGTGATTTAATACGTGAAATGGGGAAACATGGCATTGCTGGCCCCCATAGCAAAATTTTGGGCAGGGTCGCGGTGATGCCATTTCCTCCTCCCGGACGCCCTCTCTGCTATCAATAGAGCCACCAAACTAGCACATTATCAGCAGGGAGCAGGGGTGACACTACTGGCGGGCATCAGCATACCCATTGGTACGCCCAATATAGTAATACTTGTGTTTCTGAGTTGAGATACGTGCAACTCAATGTACGCACTTAAGCGACAGATTTTTTTTTATGTGAAGGCTCAGGGCACAAAATGTATCGAACCCTAAATGAGGTCCTAGGAGGCTAAAACCACTTTGTGCATAGGTTCATTTGTACAGTGAGATTATAAATGGAGGTTTTTATCAGGAGGATTTACAAAAAATATAATACAGGGCACCCATGGTAACAGGGCTTTTCACCCTTTGATAAATCTCTCCCTTAGCTATATGTGCCAAAATTCTCACATTTGCTACCTGGAGGCAGAAAACCAACTGTAACCACATGAATGGCCAGCTCAAGCCTGCTATAACCTGATCACTGTTATAACCTGATCTCTGCTATAACCTGATCTCTGCTATAACCTGATCTCTGCTATAACCTGATCTCTACTATAACCTGATCTCTGCTATAACCTGATCTCTACTATAACCTGATCACTGCTATAACCTGATCACTGCTATAACCTGATCTCTGCTATAATCTGATCTCTGCTATAACCTGATCTCTACTATGAACTGATCTCTGCTATAACCTGATCTCTGCTATAACCTGATCTCTGCTATAACCTGATCTCTACTATGAACTGATCTCTGCTATAACCTGATCTCTGCTGTAACCTGATCTCTGCTGTAACCTGATCTCTGCTGTAACCTGATCTCTGCCATGACCTGATCACTGCTGTAACCTGATCTCTACTATAACCTGATCTCTGCTATGACCTGATCTCTTTTCCTGTAACTAACATATTGAATAGCGTGGCATGCTGGAACTTTTAGTCCCACAACAGCTGGAGAGCCAGAGGTTGCCTCGTTCTGCGCCATATTGGCAGGGCCGCCTTAACAGCAATATAGGCCCCCGGCAAAAGCAGTGCACTGGGGCCCTACCTGGACAACTGCTCACTCACTTATGTACAATTAGTACGTGTACGTTGTTTTCATCAAGGTCAAGATATGTATTCACAACAGCAAGATCTCATGTACAGATAACGGCTGACACTGAGGTAATTAGTCCACCTAAATGTTTTAATAAAGAGGGTTTTGAAGGTTCTGAATAAATCTCCCGGAATAATATACTGAAAAGTTGGCAATCTTATAGGGCCCCCGGGCAACTACCCAGCGTACCCATGCGTTAAGACAGCTCTGCATATCGGTTTAGGACATTGAAGCTTCTACTGTTTATGTTCCATAATAATACACAATGACTGCAATTTCATAATTAGAAAATGTATAAATTCTTACCTTGGCAAATAGGACTAATCTCACAGTAGGTTATATCTACATTGTGCAGCTTAATTGGTATCACACAGGGATAATAATCCATTAAATGCCAACAAGAAACAATTATTACATAAAACATAAAATAATAATGAAATATTAGCTGGACAGAAGTGTCTGTTTTGTTCATTAACACTGTTAGTAGTTTTACACGGTATAAAGCTGAGTACTAAAATATCTAGTGCATACAGTGTTTGCGTGGGTTTACTCCCACACTCCAAAAACCTACTGGCAGGTCAATTGGCATATATCAAAATTGACCCTAGTCTGTGTGTCTGTGTGTTAGGAAAGTTAGACTGTAAGCTCCAATGGGGCAGGGACTGAAGTGAGTGAGTTCTCTGTACAGCAGTGTGGAATTAGTGGCGCAATATATATAAATAAAATGATGATAATGATAATACTACTCACCCACTTTTCGGAGGTGAATTGGGAAGACAGAAGGGGACGGGGGGCAATTCCTGGAATTCGATCTAATGTGGAGGATTTACTGCCAGATATATATTATTAGAGACTGTAGATAAACAACCCTGTGCACTAAGTCCCGCCCCATACAGTAGCCACACCCAACTAAAACAGAACATTCTCTTTCCTGTCCTGTCACAGAAAACAATATATTAGCACTATATATAGAAACTCTGGAGAATCTTTACATCGTTCCAAAGAAAGTATCAGGTCTCACATATGCATTGTGCAGTGAGAGGGCTGCTTCTAAGCTTCGGCCACACCAAGACACGGGCCTACTACACCCAATACAAAATTCAGCACTAGGTGATCTGCAGCATATCGGTGAGCACATGCTTGACACACTTATGAAATAGTGGTCATAATCCCTATGAAGAGGACAATTTGATTACCAAGAGGCATGTTTCAAACACATGCAAAGATCACGGTTTATTAAAATTTGTCCATGGGCTATATAAGCTGTATGTATGCTCATATTGGGGTGTCTATTCTTGTATGAGCTAGACATCCCTACTGTACATAAGAAAGAACTTTCTCCGCGCTCCAGAAATATTAATTTTCCTTATCGGTTGTTTCTTTATATTCCAAACGCTGCCATTGGCCCGACTCTCCCGTTGATGTTATCAGTCACCGATGGGGAATCTCTGCTAGTCACACAAATTTGAAAATTAGCCAAATGGTTTCATCCATCTCTACCAATAATAAAGAATAATTCATATATAATATTACTATACCGTTATTTCTTGTAATTTTTTTTTAATTTTTACTAATTTATCATTACAGAGATTACTTGAACATTACTGGGATAATCATATATGATATAAATGTCCATAGCTCAGTAATTCCACAAATTACTCTTTAGATACGAAAAAACAAACATAACCTTTGTCATTACAAGGTGGCATTTTTGCTTGCGTACACATTGCGCATTATTATTTGTATCACTTAATTGACATTTAAATCTGGGCTAGTGAGAGAAACATGATTCCCGATTGAGATTTAAAGGGGCGAGACAGCAGTTGTTTATATTTCATTTCAATAGTATTTTGTATTTGCGTTTCTATTTAATTACATTTTAAACTAAAAATGTGACTTTAAAATTTATTAAAAGCAATACCAAGACAAGATTATATTTTGCGTATGTGACACGTGATTATCTTATATTATTATATTGTGTGCAAATAGGGTAATGTAATTTTTCAATTTACTACTAACACTGTAAAGCCAAATGACCCAAGTTATCTCTATGTGTGTAAAAATAGGCACGTTGGACCTGATTCATTGATGAAAAGTAAAATAAAAAAAATGAGTAGATTTGCACCTGGGCAAAACCATGTTGCATTGGAGGGGGAGGAAAATTTAAAATGTGGGGACAGATTTATAGTTGTGTTAGGGCATGTCCTAGATCAACTTTAAATGTCAGTGTACAAATAAAGCTATCAAGTATTTGTGTGCTACATGAAAAAAATAGCTAGTATTTAACTTATGTGCAAAGTAATAAACTAATTTGCACCCCATGCATTGTAACATGGTTTGTCCAGGAGAGAACTTACTCCTTTTTTTGCCTTACTCTCTTTAATGAATTAGGCCCATTTTGTTTGACTTACACGTGGCGCAAATGCTACTGGTTTTGAGCTTGATGCATCTCGACATCGATCCGTTCAACAGATGCATATAAATATACTTATACAATTTTGTTTTATGTGAATGTCAGGATTGATTTATAGGCAACTTCTCACAAACCAACTTCTCAGAAAAGAGAGGTAAATAAAAAGGAGACTGCTGTAACTTCCAAGCATGGCAGTGTGCCCAAAATATTCTAACACCACATGTAAAAGTATATTAGATCGTGAAAAATTAAAAACAAATAAACGGTTACTAAAAATCTGCCAGAATAGAATTTAAACGACTTTAAACTGAGCTACCGTTTCTCTTATTATACTCATGCTGCAATATAGTCTGGAATTCTGGAATGTATAATTATTGTTGTGCTATACAAGTAAGCGTGCCTCTTAGATCAGCTATAAAGACTGGCGCTCTCCACTGTCACGAAAACCCAGGTTCAGACAGGATTAACTACGGGTTGTCAAAAAAGACCATGTACTCATTTAATGAAAAGACCAATCATAGAGACATTGGGCCTAATTCATTAAGGAAAGTAAAGCAAAGAAAATGAGTAACTTTGCACCATGGCAAAACCATGTTGCATTGGAGGGGGGAGGTAAATTTAAAATGTGGGCACATATTTATAGTTGGGGTAGGGCATGTCCTAGATCAACTTTAAATTTTGGTGTACAAACAAAGCTATAAAGTATTTGTGTGCTACATGAAAAAACAGCCAGTATATAACTTATGTTCAAAATAATAAACTAATTTGCACCCCATGCATTGTACCATGGTTGGTCCAGGAGAAAACTTACTCTTTTTTTTTGCCTTACTTTCCTTAATGAATCAGGCCCATTATTTGCAAGGGACAAGATGATAGCCTACATTGGAGAAGTAACTGTTCCTTCTCTCCTACTCCCAACAGTAGGTCTAGCCAGGTTGGTAAAATTATTTTTATCAATAAATACTTAAGTCTGTTACGTAATCCTTTTTAATTTTCTCAAAAGAATCACATAACAAATTAAACTATTTATTAATATAATCACTTTTCATTCACTATGTTGGGGACACTAATATCGCTGATATTTTCTTTATATTTTTATTGCTATTTCTAATATTGCAATGTTATGAGTTGTTTCCTAAGGGAATCTTACCAAAACCTATTATCATTCGCTCAAATTCAAAATCATTTTCTAATACCCATTAAACACTTTTATAAATATTTACAGTCCAGGCATTGGGTAATCATCATCATCATCATCATCATTTATTTATATAGCGCCACTAATTCCGCAGAGCTGTACAGAGAACTCACTCACATCAGTCCCTGCCCCATTGGGGCTTACAGTCTAAATTCCCTAACACACACAGACAGACAGAGACAGACATAGAAAGACACACAGACTAGGGTCAATTTGTTAGCAGCCAATTAACCTACCAGTATGTTTTTGGAAATGAGCTGCATCAAACTTAACTGCCAAACCAAACTACCTCCAACTTTGCGACTGCCAAAATACATTATCAAAGCCATTGAGGTGGAATAACGTTCCGGTATTTTTAAAAGTTTTTCATTCAAACTGCAAACCTAAAATTCAAACACAGAAATGTCTACTGTGCAAATAATAAAAACCTTTAAAAATATAAAATGTAGACAAATATAAAATGTAGACAAAAATAAAATAAAATAAACGTCCAAACCAAATTAAACTGAAAAATAATGGCTGTATTGCCAAAAAATTCCGTTCACTCTAACCAGCCAAATTTGCTCAAATTTCCAAACTGGTTTGAATAGCTTGGACAGCTACACAATGCTTGTTACTCTGATATACTCAACAGGCATTGATGTAGATATTTATTGGCTGGGTAAACAAATAGCTTTCATTTATAGATACGGAGATTAAGCTAAGTAATACAATTAAATTAGCAACAGTATTTGATTAGCAAGAAAAATGATGTGTTTATTGCAAATGACAAACTCTGATTTGCCAGCTAGCTGCACTAATTAATGTCAGAAAATAGTTAAATGATCACAATGAGATGTGACTGGCATGTTAGGAGAACATTTATATTATTCCCTTGAAGTACAATATCCAGTAGGTGAGCTGGACCATACATATTCATAAGGAGATGTTTATAAAAACTGTTCTACAGGTAACTTGATAGAAAATGTATGTATACATTTAGAGTTGATGAGAAGTTTCTATATTAACAAGGGAAATCAGGAGGGGAAAAGAATGTTAATGTGAGCTGGTAATTATTACGCATGTAATTGGTGCCCAGAGTGAACCAATAACTTTTAATAAGCATTGTAGAGATAAAGCACAATCAGATATCTGAATATCCTTGTGAACGATTAACCACTATGATATCTGCCGACTTTTGTTGACTTTTACACTTATAACTATGAACTCCATTCTCTTATTTGCTATTTTTAACAGAATGATGTCCTGGACCAAGGACGGTAGTGTGAGTATAATGATGAATGTGATCACCCCAAGTGTTAGAAGAAACTTTGCATGTTGAGCGTATACCGTTCTTCTTTACCAAATTGGTATAATAAGCTTTTACATTCTGGATATGTGTCAGTGAGAAGCCTTCTTGTCCACACAGTGAGTCTCCCTTCTTTGGAGAAATGTCCCTCAGTTGTCTAGAAAAGGGGGTGTTGCCCACAGCAACCAATCACCATCTGTCAGGCATTCCACTGGCTCTTATTTCTGCCAATGTTCAATTTAAATTTCTCATATAGTAACGATACAATGTAGCACCTGTCTATCTCTCTTTCGTGATTGGACATTTTATCATCATCATCATCATTATCATCAGTTATTTATATAGCGCCAATAATTCCGCAGCGCTGTACAGAGAACTCATTCACATCAGTCCCTGCCCCATTGGGGCTTACAATCTAAATTCCCTAACCTGCACACACACACACACAGACAGACTAGGGTCAATTTGTCAGCAGCCAATTAACCTACCAGTATGTTTTTGGAGTATGGGCGGAAACCGGAGCACCCGGAGGAAACCCACACAAACACGAGGAGAACATGCAAACTCCACACAGATGAGGCCATGGTCGGGAATTGAACTTATGACCCCAGTGCTGTCAGGAAGAAGTGCTAACCACGGTGGTATTATTATTGAATTTGATCAAATTGTTTGAAAATAGGCTATAAATAATTACTTAAGGAATATTTAATATTGTAATTTTTCTAATCTGTAATGCATTAATAAAAAATTTTGTTTGTATTTCAAGACAAAATGAGAGAATGTCCATCATATAAAATTGTAAATAGAATACAAAATAAAAACATTTTCAAATGAAACAAAAACAATTTGTATTATTTCTATATTGTCTTGATTTAGGACATCTTATAAAGTGAGCTAAGGAGGAACGGAAAAAGAATGCAAGTAAAAATAAAAAGGAGAATAAGAGGAAGGAAATGGTTAGGAAGTGACACATGGTCTAAAATAAAGTATAATGTACCAACACATTTTATAATACATAAACTAACAACTTTAAAAGTTGACTTAACCATTGAGAGTACCAATGTTAAAGAGGTTTTGGGGAATTAAGGTCCATAAATATTAGTGATGGGCAGGTCCGGTTCCCCAAGAACCGAACCCACCCGAACTTTGCCTATCCGAGTACCAGCTGAGTAGCTCGGTACTCTCCCGCCCGCTCCGAATCCAAATCGAGGCCGAACGTCATTGTGACGTCGTCGGATCTCGGGGCTCGGTTCTCGCGACACTTCAACATTATAAATACACGCCTCCACAGCAATCCATCGCCATTTGACAGAGGGAGAGAGGAGAGTGTAGTCACAGGCTGATTAGAGCAGGGACAGAGAATCCAATATTCTTCTTGCAATTGCTCTAACAAAAATCGCTAGAGAAGAGAGGAGGATAGAGGTTTATTTTATTTTTTTAATATTTGGCACTCCCCAGTGCTTTTGGGGTGTCCTCCCTAATTGTGCATAAATATTTCTGGCTGTCAAAAGTCATATCTGTCAGCAGTATCTACCAACTAATTTTTAGCACTCCCCAGTGCTTTTGTGGTGTCCCCCATAATTGTGCATAAATATTTCTGACTGTCAAAAGTCATATCTGTCAGCAGTATCTACCAAATAATATAGATAGCCACCAAAGTACCGTGGTCCATTTAATTTTACTTTCTAGCTCCACAGTCTGTGCAGGCTGCTTTTTTAATATTCAACTACAAGTGTAGGGTGTAATATACACCCAAAGACGATGGCTACATTGTCTACCTCCTCCATCTTGATTATTGGCAACCAGGTTTGACTGTATAATTTGCAGACATGTGTTCGCATTAAGGACGGCCTGCCAGGGATTAAACTGTTTTTTTTCATAATTTATTAGCTTTAGAATTACCTCACTTATCTAAGAAACTGGTGAAGCACTAAATTAGGTTATTTTAGACAAAAAAACCTGTATTTTTTTCAAAAATAGCAAAACAAAACCAAACAAAACCAAAACCAAAACACGCAAGGGCGGTTTTGCAAAACCAAAACACGAAGGTAATCCAGATCCAAAAACAAAAACAAAACCAAAACACGGGGGTCAGTGACCATCTCTAATAAATATAGAATTAAGGAGCATTTGAAGTTCATTATAAGCTAGATATAAATATTTTTATATCATGAATAGGTAACATATTGGATACTGAAGTTGGGCACTTATATTAGGAACTAGCGATATCCTAATATATAGCTGCCATAAGTTACCGTAAGCATTTGAGTGCCTATAATGGTTTTTTGCTTTGCATTTCCGTGATATTAAAATAGGCTTTTTCGGCCAGACAATTACACGTTAAGCAGACTGGTAAGAAAATGTTATTAAACAAACAGAGTTTGTGCGTCACAATATAAATCAACAAGGACAAAGTGACCTTGGTCTTGCCTGCAGATTTTGCTAAAAACAATTAGAATTGTAAATATAACTTAATCATTAAAAGCATGTTCAGTAAGAAAGCACAGGCTGCCAGTATGACCGCTACTGTTTTGACCGCAGCTTTTCAATTAATATTTCATCAAGGTCACATTCCTTGGAAACTCCAAACCGATAGCTGAAAGGAGTTTTTAAAAGCTCTATAGAATTCATCATATCACAACCAACAATTATGTGAAAGCATCCGTTATAGAACATTTCAGTAGGACGATAAAACATCCATGTGCATTTCCCATAATACCATATGGTATATATGATGTATATATTAGATGAATTCATACAGTGTTTTAAGGGGAGCTCCAGAGACCACGTTCGCTGCACGTTCCCTTGCCCCCAATCGGGAATCGATTGACGTCATCGCGCAGCGGGGGCAAGGACATTTGTGTCATCAACGCCCGCCTCTGCCTAATTCACTAGTCAAGTGGGTGGGATCCGGGAGGGTGCCCTGTTCTCCCAAAGTATGGAGGAGCTCCCCAAAATAAGGGAGTGTCCCGGACATTCTGGCAGAGTTTTCAATGGAAAGTGCAGCGAATGCGTTAAAAGGGAGCAGATCGAGTTGCGTTTTACGGTCGCAGTGACTGCATATCGTAAAATACAAAGGAGTAAACACAAGTAGTTTGGAACCACTTTATTCATTGAAGGGCTTGTATGGTGAAATTGAAGTGGAAGTTTATATCATGAGAAGCTGCAAAGAATTCTGGCAAACTATAATATAGTAGAATTTACACAGCGTGGACGCTATAACCGGCACTGAGGACTGAGCCTCACTGGCGGTTATAGCGTTCTGATACCCAGTTTGCTTACCTACTCCTGTGCTGTGTTGGTGAATACCTTTGGATTGCTTTCTGTGTATGACCTCTGCCTGTTACCTGGACTCTGAACCATCGCTAGTTGCCCTGAACTTCTGCCCGTACCTGGACTCTGAACCATCACTAGTTGCCCTGACCTTCTGCCTGTACCTGGACTTGAACCATTGCCTGTTGCCCTGACCCTTTGCCTGTTACCGGATTTGCATCATTGCCTGTGGCCCTGACTCTGCTTGTACCTGACTTTCTCCGCCTGTGCTCTGTTAGGCCAGTCAGGCATTATCATCTCTGTTCCAGTCCACAGACTTCTGGCCTGTTCCTTACTTCGTGTATTGCTTCCCACTCCTGTGTGCTGCTGTGTGACCATAAACTTGTACTATTATTATTACCATTTATTTATATAGCGAAACTAATTCCGCTGCACTGTACAGAGAACTCACTCACAACAGTCCCTGCCCCATTGGGGCTTACAGTCTAAATTTCCCTAACACACAGACAGACAGGGACAGACACACACACACACAGACTAGGGTCAATTTTGCCAGCAGCCAATTAAGCTACCAGTATGTTTTTGGAGTGTGGGTGGAAAACGGAGCACCCGGAGGAAATTCACGCAAACAAGGGGAGAACATACAAACTCCTCACAGATAAGGCCATGGTGGGGAATTGAACTCATGACCCCAGTGATGTAAGGCAGAAGTGGTAACCACTTAGCCGCTGTGGCTTCCGAGCACCTGTGAGCATCACCAGTCTCTACGAGAAAGGCGGCTGCTATAGGTGAAGACCTCTTCCGCTAGTTGTACAAGTTTATGATGCACTGGTGGCCATAACACCTTTCTCCTAGTGTCACTACTCTTCTACTGGTCTCTTTCATGGTTGACAACATCACATTCTCCCCTGTTCCCCTACACATCCATTCCCTTGTGCCATCTTCTTGCCTTATCCGTCAAAAATAGCCAGAATTTTTCAGTCAGGACATTACCAAAACCTTATCAATTCTCTCATTATCTCATGGCTTCACTGCTTCAACTTCCTGCTATCGGTCCTTTCCCTCTACCATCCTTACCCTCTATAATCCATCCTAAATGCAGAGGGGAGGCTGATCTTACTCTCTTTCGCCTAAACATTCGCTGCACCACTCTGCAAATTCCTACACTGACCCCCCCATTACCTCCAGAATTCAATTTCAACCTCACTTTCAATTTACACACAGACAGACAGTGAGAGAGAGAGAGAGACTAGGGTCAATGTTTGATAGCAGCCAATTAACCTACCAGTATGTTTTTGGATTGTGGGAGGAAACCGGAGCACCGGGAGGAAACCCACGCAAACACAGGGAGAATATCTATTTATATTTATATATATATCTGGACATTGTTCATCCATTTTCATTTAATAGTGGAAATCAAGACAATTAATTTAGTTAAATTAGGAACATTTGTCTACTGTGAAGGTATCAGTAATCCGACATTTAAAAGATTTTAAATCAGTGGATCAAATAAACTATGATGCGGTCAATCATTGAACATCTAGATTTAGTTTTAATTGAGACCGGTCTCTTTTTAACGTGATATAACTCCAGTTATGTATATGTATGTGTAATTTTTATTAACATTATTATTATTATTATTAATATTTATTTATAAGGCGCCACAAGGCATCCGCAGCGCCGTACAGAGACAAACAAAATCACAATACAATGGGAGACAGCACAGTACAGTAAACACAGCAACTCAGTACGCTCAATGCACAGCTAGAGAGGGCGGGGAAGGGGGAGGGCGGATCTGCAAACTACGGGGCCCAAGAAGGAGGGAGCGGAAGACAGGGAGACCCCCAGGGGGGAGGAGGGAGCGAGAGTGGACGTGGGGTGGAGGACCCTCGAGGAGGAGGGCTAAGTAGCTGGAGAGCAGAGTTAGAAGTGGTGGAAACAGGAGGAGAGATGGCCCTGCTCAGAGGAGCGTACAATCTAAGGGGAGGGGTGGACAGACAGAGAGACGCAGGGGAGAGAGGGAGAGTAGGGGGACAGAGGCAGAAGGTAGGAAGTTAAGCGGGAGACAGAAAGGCTTTAAGAAAAAGGTGGGTTTTTAGGGCCCGTTTGAAGCTGGACAGATTAGGGGAAGTTCTGATGGAGGGAGGGAGCTTGTTCCAGTGGAGGGGGCAGCCAGGCTGAAGACAGAATAGCGGAGACCAGCGGCGGGCCCCAGGTAAGTATGTGTTGCTCATGAAGGGGGGGCCCGGGTGGCACGGGGGCCCGTACTGGGCCCGATTTTTTCTGAAGGCGGCCCTGTAGGTGGTACAAGTGATACAAAAGAAAAACAAGTACATTTGAGATGCTCAAAACTGCTTGAGCTTGGCACAATCTTACTGTACATTGACTATGTGCATACGCCCATTCCCCTCCACGTTCGGAACCCTGAAATCATAGGCTATAGAAAGGGTCCTTTATGCTCGAAGATGATTTGGACATTGCAGCGTTCTGCAGTTCTAGCCATGCGCAGACTAATTGTGCTCTCAATATGCAACGTATCGCCATTTATGCTGCTTAATGAATCAAGCCCCTGATGAGTACCACTTACATACATCTCTATTTACCACTTATCTACCTGACACATAGATTTATTAAAAGCTGCACTCTAAGAAGCGCTAATCCTACAGCTGTTAGTTATTTGGCAATAGCAAATTTAACAGTGCTTTTAAAAGCCCTAATAAGTGTGCTGCTGACCCAAAGAAATGCTATTTTATGTACAAGCTATGAATGATCTGGTTTTGGGCGTCTGTCCACAATGTCGTTAAAGGTAAAATACTATTGTGTTGCATCAACTAGGTATTCTTAAAAAAAACAAAAAACATAACAATATGAATACACTTTGCGGAACTTCTCCACTGGTCAAAAGAATAAACTGGTGGGACAATCGGGTGGTTGTATTGGTTCAATGTTTTGCTATCCCATTAATAACAGGCTTTGATTAATCACTGACGGAATATATAGAGATAATGCACCTTGCACCTAAACAACAAATAGACCACATACATAACACAGCCTCCATCAATGCAGACATACATAAAACAGCTATGTATCGCCTAGCCCTAAAAGTCACAAGTCTGCTGCAGAATCTGAAAAAGAAAGACGTAAGTGAGGAAACCAGGGAGTAAATGTATCAAGCTGAGAGTTTTCCGGCGGGTTTGAAAAAGCGGAGATGTTGCCGATAGCAACCAATCAGATTCTAGCTATCATTTTTTAGAATGGACTAAATAAATGATAGCTAGAATCTGATTGGTTTTTCAAACCCTCTGGAAAACTCTCAGCTCGATACATTTACTCCCAAGAGTTGGACTAATGGACTTTTATAGTCCTAGTTCAGCTCCATCACTACCATTGGACATTTAAAGTGGTGCCTCTAAGCAAAGGACTTTTGGGAGCTACAAGCGTGGGTTAATACTGTACAATGTGGGTTAATACTGTACAATGTGGGTTAATACTGTACAATGTGGGTTAATAATACTGTACATGTTGAATGACGCTATATATTGTAAATATACAGTCTTCCAATGTTGTGATATATTTCTAAGGTAATTCTATGTTGTTATTATGAACACAGTTATGTATTTGACAATATGAATTGTCTAAGGTTTTTTCATGTAGCACACAAATACTTGACAGCTTTTTTGTACACTGAAATTTAAAGTTGATATTTGTGTGCTACATGAAAAAACAGTCAGTATTTAACTTATGTGCAAAACAGAAAACTAATTTGCACCCCTTGCATTGTAACATGGTTTTGTCCAGGAGACTGAAATAAAAAGTTTCTTATGTTAAGATCCTTAACGAATCAGGCCCCTAGTTTGTACCTGTGATATGTTAATGATGTAACTGTACAACATATGTTCTATTGTGTGTGTTAGGGGTACTAAGCTGGAATCTAAGCCCTGTTAGTACGGAGTGCTTTTGGTGGTGGTGCTTTGTGTGAGCCGTCCTCCAGTCGGGATGCATAGGGCTGTTATTGACATTAAATCACAGAAGGGCTACGCCATGTATTTAGAGATGGTCACTCATCCACTTAACTGCCATCTGCAGGACGCTGTATTGTATATTTGTAAAGTTGCTGTTTTGCTGTGACGTGTTACAGTACACCTTCAGTACTAATACGATGGTGTGGAACCTGCACTTGGTATCGGTCTGAGCGATCTAACGGACCCCGTATCCTCACAGCGTTACACGTCCGCGATACAGACATATGTGACGCTGAGGTTGAAAGACACATGGAAGCGTTTAAGGGCCTGATGCTGAAACAAGTCATTCTGAACAATCGTTCAAACCTAACATTTTTCACTTTTTGAAACTAATAGAATTTTGTACCTGAAACTGATCTGTAAATATTTGTTGATACTTTTTTCATGTTTCAATAATGAGCCTTTATGAGACGTTTCTTTGCTCTTCTCTAGCTCTACTTGGTGAACAAATGTCGCTGCTGCTGTTGTTGATGACTTTTTTTTAAACACAGCGCAAATATGTATTATTAATATCTGTAGTACGCATGGACCAGAGAGGTTGATTAAGCCGTTGAACTGTGCTACCACCTGGGGAGGGAGTAGAGTATTACTACTCCACAGCGTTCATGAGGTTCGGACATTGTGGTTTCTCATTGGTCCTGCTCAAAACCTCATTCTGCAGCCATTTAAAAGTGGGGAACAGAAATGTTCACCACATCAGGTGGTAGTGCGGCTCTTAGCGTATTTCAAAGCTGCTGTTTTCTTCTGTTACTTATCTGTGTTCACATTAACACAAGGAACAAGTTCTGACCTGTCAGTGTACCTCTGAAGTGGTATATACCTCCCAACATTGAGGCATGCAGGATCGGGACAGAGTAAGTACTGCTACTGATCTACCCAAACCAGGCCAGGCGCTTCCATTAGCCCTCTTAGATAGAGATATATCGCACCAGATAGACAAATCCTCTTTCCTCCTTAATTTTCCCAATTCCTGTTATAATTTAATCAATCTGTATTTTCGAGGCTTAGAGGACAGGTGCACCCACTCAGTGAATCAACTGTAATATTGAAGGAGAGAAAAAAAGAGCTGTGTTCAAGGGCACTCTTAGTCTAAATTAATAATTATCAATCTTTATTAGTATGCATTAAAAATGTCCCTATATATGGAACACTTCCATTAGCCCGTTGTAGGGCGCCGAGACCTTTGGGGGCGCCACTAAGCCAGGTTTTAGCATTATGTAATGCTGGTTGACGGCCATCTGATGTGTGGACAACGCCAGTGACAGCTTCTTGCTTATTACCGCCATTTTCTGCCCTGCGGGGCACACTGTGTGGTATGAATAAAGCTCCTTGTAGGCCACATGCTCCTCCCATTCTTCCCATACAAGCCCCGCCCTCCCTCAGAAGAGGCGCGGTCGGGGAGCTGTTGTGTGACAAAAGAAGTGAAGGGAAAGAACTAATCATTAAAATGTATTAAGGAAAAGAGGAACTAGGAATGTAGGGAGATCTATCCAGGAGATAAACGACATTTACATTGTATTCCATTGCTTAAAAACATATTATTATTTGTTATAGAGAAGTGAGTGTGTGAATGTCTCTAAAGCAGGTATGGGACAAGGGGGCAAGAGGCCGAAGCTTTGCCTATGGTACTTAGAAACCTTGCACCAGCCTTGCCCAAACCCCAAGTAGATCATTGTCAAAATGCCGACTTTTGGCTGATACTCCCTTTCAAGACAATTCCAGATGGGGCCCATTTATTAAAGGGCAAAAATACAATTTTTTTTCGTATCGCCATATATATTTATCAAAGGCAGCGCGGTGCCTCAGTGGTTAGCACTTCTGCCTCACAGCACTGGGGTCATGAGTTCAATTCTCGACAATGGCCTGTGTGGAGCTTGTATGTTCTCCCCGTGTTTGCGTGGGTGGGTTTCCTCCGGGTGCTCCGGTTTCCTCCCATACTCCAAAAACATACTGGTAGGTTAATTGGCTGCTATCAAAATTGACCCTAGTCTCTATCTGTCTGTGTGTGTTAGGGAATTTAGACTGTAAGCCCCAGTGGGGCAGGGACTGATGTGAATGAGTTTCTTTGTACAGCGCTGCGGAATCAGTGGCGCTATATAAATAAATGTTAACAATGATGATGAAAGGGTTACCCGCCAGAGATAGCCATGTCTTGCATGGGAAAGTCCAGTTAACAAGGATTGTGCAGCTGCATATACTGCCGAAATACTTGTTCTGTTATCGTCCTTCTGACATAACATAAGAAAATCATTTAAAGAATGATTATCTCAATCTTTAAAGAAATGTAATCGTTTTAATCTATTTTTAAACTATTTTTGTATCATTTATTTTTACAAGTGGGACTGAAAGTCCACATCTGCCTCACGCATGCGCCAATCCTCAGAGACTGGTCTAGTGAGGCAGTAAGGTTACCCTTACCGCTGTGGGCAGGTATCATTCAGCTGCCCAGGTAAATTGCGGCAATGACTGATTTAAAAAAAACAACAAAACCTTTATCCCCGCTACTCCTATTGTCTGCCTGCGTTCCCCATCGTCACCATCAGCTATTTATATATCCCCCCATGCCCCTATATGTCTCCCCTTCCTCATATCTGGTCTCATTGTCTTCTACCACTTGTCTCCACGTTACTCTCCCCTGCCCCCAAGCTGCTTCCCAGCACTCAGATTATATAAAAATAAAAACGTATCATTTAAAAAAAATTCAAAAAAAAAAAATCTGTCCCTGGCAGGAAAATCAATCATTCTTATTTAAGGCTCCACATCAAGGTGACCGAAAAACAGGGTAGACATGGTTAAAACCTTCGTATATACATAGTCGAGAGCACCACGTACCTTTTGTTACTTTGATTTAAACAAGGAATGAATGCCAACAAAATATGGATGATCCTAATGAGGAATGATAATATCGATCGGACTTACTGTCATGCATTTATGTCTATAGACGGTCAATACGATGGTACTAAGTGGATAGAAGGAAACAAATGCCTTGCCAAGAGTTTGATATCTAACAGAGTAGATAACGAGGAACATCTTTGTAATACAATTTCAGCAGCAATCTAGACGACATATTTCATACTTGCCCACTCTCCCAGAATGTCCAAGAGACTAACGAATTAAGGGTAGCACTCTCAGACTCCTCCCACTTCCTAGTGGAGTGGGCGGGATGGGGCCCCATGACCCCGTTCATCGTGAATAGCATCATGTAAGCCCCGCCCACCATTCCGAATTAGGCTATAACTGCATTGTGCGTACTAGCACTTCACTCCCCTCTGGGATCTCCTGGAGGGCAGACAAATAAGTTGGCAAGCATGACATATTTGTGTATTATTTTATAATCAATCCTCTAAATGCCATAAAACAACCAAACAGGAACAATTAAAAGTTTACATTACATTTTCCATAGGTGTCAGCAACACAATATTTAAGATGAATACTTCAGAGCAAGTAATTTGTTAGCAAATATTATATTTAATTTCTGAGAATCTATTTACACAAAAATGTTATCAATACAAAGTATAGGTTTACAATACAGATCATGATCATCTATTTATTTATACACTAATTCCGCAGCGCTGTACAGAGAACTCATTCACATCAGTCTTTGCCCCATTGGAGCTTACAGTCTAAATCCACTAACATACACGCAGCCCGAGAAAGATTAAGGGCAATTTAATAGCAGCCAATTAACCTACCAGTATGTTTCTGGAGTGTAGCAGGAAACCAGAGCACCCGGAGGAAACCCAAGCAAACACGAGGAGAACATACAAACTCCACACAGATATGACCATGGTCGGGAATCAAACTCATGACCGCAGTGCTGTGAGGCAGAGGTAATAACCACTGAGCCACCGTGCTGCCCAGATTTTTTAAAAAAAGATAAAAAAGTTGCTTAATACAAGATCCTACTTGAAGTCTGGAACTGTTACGGGCCTATTTATCACTGTGATATGTAGAAACTAATAATTTTTCAAATGTAGGGGGTCTATTTATTAAGATTCCTACATTAATAAGACGTAGGCTTGGGCATACGTACCAGAACTGGGGCTTCCAGTTCCTGATTCTATTTAAAAAAAATATTACAGTAGAATAAAAAAAACACAGAAGGAAAAACAATAAGAAAACAGAAAAAGATGCATTACTTTATTATAATTATTAATAATAATAATAATAATAATAATAATAATAATAATAAAAAAAAAAATAAAGCATTTTTTTGCAATACCAATCGTAGTGTAGTGGTTTTCCTTGGTAAATAGGCTTCCCCTTGGCTTCTGCTGGTGATAACCTATTTTACTTTGGTAAATTGAGAGATGCTTGAAATGCTGTGAAAACTTCTGTTTTATGCAAAATTTAGGGCTTTCACCCTTTGATAAATAGAGCCCTTAATTTGAAATTTGTACAGTATACATCCTTGCTGAATTAGTGTTTTCTACCTTCTTGGTAGATTTAATAATGACAAGTTGATAATTTACTAATAGTAGAAGTTTTATGCTGGCCCAGCAATCTATATATCTATCTATCTATATATATATATATATATATATATATATATATATATATATATATCTATATTCTATATATTTTTTCCTTCCTTGCATTGGGAACTAACACTGGGCCACTAGATGGAGTAACACTGAAGCCTTTCCTAATTCATTCCTTAAATTTGTATGTTATATTTTTTTTAATAGAGAATGATGTTTTCTGTGATAAATGCATAGGTAACATGTTGTTACTTGCAGGCATTTACCTTTAGGGCTTGTACATACAGGCAATGAAATGAGGCGTTCAACAAGCTCTTAACGCGCCTCTACAAAGCGAAGTTAAACACTCCGTGTGCCAGGGCTCCCACAAATAATGTAACTGCATGAAAGCTTTCGGACAAGTGTTTGCCTTGAATCCATAACAATCGTTAACGCGCTGTAAAATGTACATAGTATATTACCTTGCAGCTAATATTTAAGCTGAATTAAGGACATATTTGCCTGCCTCAGACAAGGAGAAGAACCAGTGAAGAGATGCGTTGCATTTTGACCCTGCCCCCCATGATGCAATGCTGTGAGCCCATGATTTTGCCGCAATAGCGGGGCCAAAATGACGCGGTTTGCACCAAATCACATCATGGAGGTCCCCATCCCACCTTTTTCACTAGGAAGTGGGCAGGATACGGGAGAATGCCCTGCTCTCCCAGGAGTCTGAGAGACCTAGCCGGAATTCCGGAGTCTCCTGGACATTCCGAGAGAATGGGCATTAGGTGGGATTAAGGAACTTGTTTAAAACTTCTCCAAAATATATGTCAAATTACCTAAAGTTTCACATAATACAACAATACTACAGTTGCATTAAAGACACTTTGCTTGGTAGGAGATTGGCATTAAGAAGGCAGTACAGATAGGCACATAACTATACTGAGGTGCTCTATAAACATATATATATAATTACACCTATACATAATCACATGCATATACTGGATTAGGCCCTGGAACTGACATTTTATTGTCTAACTTCCTTTCATTTATCTTGCACATCCTAGTGAGCTTCATTAAACACCTCTTTATAAATAACCAGTGAAGCCTTCAGGGCAATTCCCATGGCAATTAGAAAACCCATAAATCACCCAGTGTACATTAAGACAAAGCCGGGGCCCAGAGAGTGTATCTCCCAGGCTTTGCGCATTACCGCAGTACAATGGAGCGTCTCCATTTCCTCTAACAGTACTACAAACTTTCATGTTTCTTTAGAAAACCGTAGTAATTAAATCTAACATCGCATTGGTTACTATGACAACAACACGTTTTTCCCTTATTGCATTTTTTTTATAATCGTCCCCAAACCTACAAAAATCAGGTATATCCGGTAGAAAGACGACTGATAAAATTCCTACGCTCATTGCCATACACTGTAAACATATTTGTTTACATATTTCTACATATTTGTTTACATAGTTGGAGCACATCAAGAATTGACTAAGGCCTCTTACAAAATTCACTAGGGCATCAATGCAAGCCGGCCGACCTTAGGAAGGGATGAGGGGCGGCTGCTGCCAAACCCTGGGGGGCTTTTATTTACTATGGCAGGATGACCCCATGTTCATGATCTCCCTGTTATAGGACCAGTCTGACTGGCACTGGTGCTGGTTGAGGGTAAGGGGGGGGGGGTGTAATACATGGCCGATTATTTAATTTTATTACACAGTGTGTGTAGAATTTTGTCTCATTAAACCTGTAGGACAAGATACAGAACATAAATTCAGCTTAGTTTGGACACTCCGATTTCTAAGATAAAGACAGTTTACCATTTAAAACCTTCGATATATAGGAAAAGTTACCCTGAACATCATTTATAACTTGGCCCTGATAGAACACGTCATTGCCTCTATCGCGCATATTCTGCTCAGTTCCTGCATCTAACGTCCAGCTTAGTTGCACAGTACAATGCAGCACATCAATGCTATAATATTTTTTATATCGTCACCTGCAATACAACCTTTTCCTTTCTCCCCCTTTTTTCCCTGTTGCTTAAACTTTAGTTACTAAGGGCCTGATTCATTAAGGATCTTAAATGAAGAGGTATCTTATTTCAGTCTCCTAGACAAAACCATGTTACAATGCAAGGGGTGCAAACTAGTTTTCTGTTTTGCACATAAGTTAAATGCTGACTGTTTTTTTCATGTAGCACACAAATATCAAATTTAAATGTCAGTGTACAAATAAGCTATCAAGTATTTGTGTGCTACATGAAAAAAACAGTCAGTATTTAACTTATGTGCAAAACAGAAAACTAGTTTGCACCCCTTGCATTGTAACATGGTTTTGTCCAGGAGACTGAAATAAGATACCTCTTCATTTAAGATCCTTAATGAATCAGGCCCTAAATGTTTAAAAATTACAGATTTTATACATGTGTACATCTGTATCATAGCACTAAAAAATAGTGAACAAACTTCTCCTTTTGGGATGTACATTCATTTGTAAATATTGTCCTTTTGGGGAAAAAAAACAAAAAAATTATAGGACAAGACCAGTTCTTAATCCCAAGTACCCTTGGTTGACTTTGATTGCTTTACTGCCTTTAAGAGTTATAACATATGGTGGAAGTGTTTTCTTGTTGAATGAATGTGTTTCTTAATAAATACTGTTTCCTTCCATTTAATAGATAAGTGCATAGTTGCCTACCATTCCGAATTTCTGGTAATCCTCCTGGACTCCCAGAAAAGCAGAGCAACCTCCCGGCTCCCGGACAGATCGGTAAAGGGGATTAGTGACGCAAATCACTTCTCATCTTGGCCCCGACAATGGTTAGCACTTCTGTCTCACAGCACTGGGGTCATGAGTTCAGTTCCTGACCATGGCCTTATCTGTGTGGAGTTTGTATTTTCTCCCTGTGTTTGTGTGGGTTTCCTCCGAGTGCTCTGGTTTCCTCCCACACTCCAAAAACATACTAGTAGGTTAATTGGCTGCTATCAAAATTGACCCTAGTCTCTCTCTCTCTCTCTGTATGTATATATATTTAGACTGTAAGCTCCAATGGGACAGGGACTGATGTGAATGAGTTCTATGTACAGTTGCGCTATATAAATAAATGGTGATGATGATGATCTTGGCCCTGCTATGACGGCTTTGGGGACGGGGCTTAGTGACATGATTTTCTGAGCCCCGCCCCCACACGCCCACCTGCCCCTGGACCTTCCGGAACCCAAAACAAAAAAGTAGGCAAGCATGGGTAAGTGTGTCGAGGAGAGCATAAAGATGTTGATGCAAGTCATTTTGCTTCCATGCCATTTTACTTTTGCACAAAACATAACATATCACACTTCAACAAGCCATTTGTTTTGTTTCAGACACTAAGAGGGGGGAGTTAAATTAGCCGTGAAGTGTCTCCGGCACGTCCATGAGACACTTCGGGGCAGAGATTTGACAGAAATCTCCGTTCATTTTTCAAACTCAACAGGGATATCTACTATAATTGCTGGCAATGAGCATGGCACGATGTCGGCGCGCAGAATATTGCTGATTTCTGCTCGCACCCTCTATGAAGCCTGAGGAAAAAGCGGTGATGTTTTGTGTACAGTATATCTCACGGAGCCCCCAGAGGTAGAACAGTGCATAGCCTCTAAGAACCTGAATCAGCCTCTAAGAACCAGGCTCTAAGAACCTTCTTTAAATAAATAAAGACCTCGCATGCTCCTAAACAGTCACCAGATCAGCATTTCAAAACACATTGGTGGGAACACACCTACTCCAAATAGAGGTATGTGTATTTTAATTATGAAGCACACATTTATAAGGGGGTATTCAAGTCCCTACGTTGTTCATTAGAACAATGCTGGCCGTGTACTATCACCGTTTCTATGGTAATTTCAACGCAGATTTTTGTTCGCGGCTCACAGAGCTGGGAGTAAAAAAATCAGCGTTGAGATTACATCATCATCTATTTATTTATATAGCGCCACTAATTCTGCAGTGCTGTACAGAGTACTCACTCACATCAGTCTCTGCCCCATTGGAGCTTACAGTCTAAATTCCCTAACATAGACACAGACACACACACACGCAGAGACTAGGGTCAATTTAATAGCAGCCAATTAACCTACTAGTATGTTTTTGGAGTGTGGGAGGAAACTGGAGCACCTGGAGGAAACCCATGCAAACACAGGAAGAACATACAAACTCCACACAGATAAGGCCATGGTCGGGAATTGAGCTCATGTCCCCAGTGCTGGGAGGCAGAGGTGCTAACCACTAAGCCATTGTGCTGCCCACAAATTACCATAGTAAAGGTAATAATGTGCACTATTACCGTAGTAAAGGTAATAATGTGCGGCCCGCATTGTTCTAAAGAACAACACAGGGAATTGAATTCCCCCCATATACTTTAGCATGATACATAGGCTTCATAACCTTTAAATTCTGTTTTCAGTTCTGAATACATAATAATATCAGTTAGACTTTACTTATAATTGTCATTGATAACAATTAACACATACATTCATACATCTGCTAATGAAATGTGGCATCCTCATAAATTACACATTAGTACTAGTATTGCTGTTTCTCTTCTAAATCACAGACAGGGGGTATATTTACTAATCTGTGTGTTTGAAAAAGTGGAGATGTTGCCTATAGCAACCAATCACAATCTAGCTGTCAGTTTGCAGAATGTACTAAATAAAATATAACTAGAATCTGATTGGTTGCTGTAGGCAACATCTCACGTTTTCAAACCCGCAGTTTATTAAATATACCCCAGGATGTCTTTTCAGTTGTCACAAAATCATTTTTCTGCTAACTATCTCAGCTTCTATCTTCTTATCCTGTGTAGGCAGAGCGAACTTTCACCCAGATTCAAATCAAAAGGTATCTTGAGATCCGCTTGTATTTGAATATGGTCAGAACTACACTCAACTTGCATGATATTTTTACAACATGCAACTTACGTGCAAGTTAAGTTGTTTTAGGACATGAAACGGGCCCAGCAAGTGTAATGTACTGCTTAATTAATACAATATTAATATATTGATTATATTAATATATTGATTATAAGCAGTCAATACTGTATCAAACAGGTTGCCTTCCTCATCAAGATGATTCCTTTCCCACCATAAAGGGGTTATTCACTTTGGACAAGAAAATCCTGCCCAGGTAACAATACCGTACTGCATCTCAGAGCACAATAGAGATGAATATAGGCACTCTTTTTAGATATATTGAAAATAGCATTTACATATGAAGATCTTTCGTGCCCACAGGACAGTACATCATCTGTCTGCTAAGGGGGGATCCTCCATGCTATTTGCTACACTGGTGACAGGTCAGAATGACAACTGACTCAAAATATGAAATAAAAATTATGTTTGCTTAGCTTTGATTAATGAGGTTAGCATACAGTAATGTCTGCATTAGTAGGTGGGTCCCCAGTCCTTGCCCAAAGCTTATGATGCACTTCACATTGGAATACTGGGTCACAATAACTTTCTTCACACTTCAAAGAGGTTCCCAGGAATTTCCCCATACTACACTTTCTCATATACCATCTCAGATGCTGTAGGAAATATTTTTAACCAAATTCTGACTTTAGACAGTAGATGGAAGACGTAGTTTATCTAAGTTTTATATTATAATAGTATATTGCTTTTCAACTCTGGTACCTTTCTTAACTTAAACAAAACAAACACCTTTCCCAGCATGTCAACCAAATACTTGATTGTCTCACCTAGTCCGTTCTTTGTATGTCAGCACTTCAGAACTTACAAACACATTTCTTAGCTTGATATCCCTTGTAGCTGCAGGGATCTACAAATCCTTGAATCATCCATAAAAGTTTGAATAAATACATGTACAGCATATGAATTGTAAATTCAGAAGTGGTGGTATGGAAAATGTAAGTGAATATGATTTGAAAGTTTTACATTGAAGGCTCTAGGAGAAGTGGCAGTGTGGCAGTGTAACATACCACTGTATACACCCCCACTTTGAGATATATATATAATCATCATCATCATCATTTATTTATATAGTGCCACTAATTCTGCAGCGCTGTACAGAGAACTCATTCACATCAGTCCCTGCCCCATTGGGGCTTACAGTCTAAATTCCCTAATATAGACACACACTCACACAGCCACAGACAAAGAGGGAGATAGACAGACAGACAGAGACTAGGGTCAATTTTTGATAGCAGCCAATTAACCTACTAGTATGCTTTTGGAGTGTGGGAGGAAACTGGAGCACCCGGAGGAAACCCACACAAACACAGGGAGAACATAAAAACTCCACACAGATAAGGCCATGGTCAGGAATAGAACTCATGACCTCAGCGCTGTAAGGCAGAAGTGCTAACCACTAGGTCACTGTGCTGCCCCCATATAATTATGCCTGCATCTATCAGGTAAAGCATGACAGGAACATTAAAGACTTGTATTACATGCATACACTTAATGTCTCTTTTATTATGAATTGTTGTTAATTATATCACTGATGTGGGGGTCTAGGGTCACTTGGAGTAAGGAAAATGTTGCTAAGGTTATCTTATTAGTTAGAGTCTTAGCATGTTTACAATAATAATGCTTATATCTGTTTGTAAGTAAGTTGGATCTCCTTAAATCTATTTAAATCAGATATTTTGTGTTAATGTTTGTCTGAAATCAAGAAGCTGACCACAAGGGGAACTACCCGAGCGCCTATGAATGTGAAACTTTGCAGAATCAAGAAGTAATGCCGGCCTCAAGGACCCCTGATCTCAGAATCAATAAGGAACTTGATGACATTTGGCATTTTTGAAATGACTAAACTTGACCGCTACCCTGTTTTATATCTATTTTTATATTACAGAAACTTTCCATTGACGTGATTGTTGTTTATAAAAATATGAGCTATTTCAATTAGTAAAGCAGTTCAGCTTGGACACCAGACTCTGTGTGGTCTCTTATTCCTGAGCTCCGATCAATCGCTACAGCTGCTGCTACATCTGATAACTCTAACATTGGCTTGTCAATTAAAGGTAGTTATATATCTGTATTGGAAATACAAAAAGTCCCCCTGACACTGATGTCAATCACTTTAACACCTGCAGACCAAATATACCATAGAATGCATAACACAAAGTCTGAAATACATACAGGTCCACCACTTTACATTGCTATCTTATAACACCGATTTATAGTGAGGGTTGTATAACTTCTCATTTCTTTCTTTTTTTCTGTTTTTTAAACAAATTTTTATAAATGGTTAAGAATAAAAAAAACAGGAATCAGAGACGTTTGCAGATAAAATAACAGACACAATTAAAAGAGAACTTCAACTAACAGAAGGAACGATACTCAGACTCCATGTAAGTGAAAGAACCGAACGACTGGGAGTTTTTCTGTAAATTAAGTATCAGAGAAAGGAAAGGAAAGGAAAATAAAAAGGTGAGAAAAAGTTGTGGAACAGGGGGATAAGAGAAAAAATAGAGGAGATAAAGTGGTAGAGAGAAGAGAAGAGTGAAGAAGAGAAAAAGGAGAAGGGAAAAGGAGAAGAGGAAAGAAGAATAACTAATTTCTTTATTCAAGCCCTCTTCTTAACTCCTTTGCCTCTGCCATCACCTCGGCTCCCCCCGCCTAGTGCCACCGCACTTGTGTCTTCCTCTTCCCTTTAGGATGTAAGCTCTGATGAACAGTATCCTCCTTCTACTATTGCATCACTCTGCTACTGAATCCCCTGTACCTAGACCTGATTCCCTAGCCCTGTCTTCTTGATCCCAGACTTACTTCACATCAGTCATTACCATCACTCTATCTCACTATCCCCTAAATAATTTGAGCTGCGTTACCACGTTATCTGTGCATAATCTGTGAATTAGCAAATAATTGGTGTCTATATGATTATATTGAGTTTAATAATGTATAATGTAATGCACTTTGGATCGCTGCGGTCCGTGTATTGTATACTACGGTAAATGTCATGTACGGCGCTGCAGACCTTTTGTGGCGCCTTGTAAATAAAATATAACAATAATAATAGTAATACACTGGGATCAGTACATCTGAAAGCATTTTTTGTGCCAAGAAATATGTTATGGCAGGGTGTAACTAGAAATGTCGTAATTATAGAAAGCCCCTATTTACCATGCTGTACCCTCTTTCACCATGTTCTGCCTGTGTTTGCCTGGGTGATACAGTTTCCTCTCATACTCAATACTAAAATGGACGATCAATATAGCTCTGAGGTGGAATAATCTGATTCTTTTAAGATAGGAAAGAGTTAACATAATATTGCTTACAATGTACTTGCAACTTTTAAATTGGTGATATTTCTAAATTTGCTGATTGTAGAAGCGCTCTTCAGACAGTAATTCATATATATTCCATACTTGCCCACGCTTCCGGAACGTCTGGAAGACTCACGAATTCTGGGTAGGTCTCCTGAACTCCCGGGAGAGCAGGCAAGTCTCACGCATCTTGCAATTCGGCAGCCAAAATGATGCGACTCGCAGTGGATCGTGTCATTTTGGCCCCGCCACAAAATGGCGATTTTGTCAAGGGGTGGGGCCATAAAGACACGACTGACCCCTCCCGCCACCCCACCACGTCCATTATCCGGTATCTCCCGGAGGCCTCCAACTCAAAGTTGGCAAATATGGTAAATTCATGTATGCATATACAGAGAATCTTGCTGGTTACAGGTATTTATTTAGGTATAAATACCTGTAAGATCCAACTCTCTTACATACGTCACTAATCATGCAATGTTTCTTTATAGAAAATAAATACCATATAACATGAAATCAAATATAAATACTTTTGACAGTTATTACAACCAGTCAAACATCCTATATCTTAAGGTCAAAATACATATGTGACCTTTACATTCCTATAGACCAATGTCCAGCTAGAGACATCTGGGGCTAAATGTATCAAGCTGAGAGCTTTCCGGTGGGTTTGAAAAACCAATCAGATTCTAGCTATCATTTATTTAGTACATTCTACAAAATGATAGCTAGAATCTGATTGGTTGCTATAGGCAGCATCTCCAGTTTTCAAACTTGCCGGAAAACTCTCAGCTTAATCCCCTAGAATCAAGACTCAAATATAGCTATTTGGTGACAGTCTAGAATTATACGGTGAGCCTAAATCAATAGCAAATAAAATGTCTTTTATTTGGACCTAATTACACCTTCAAAGTGCGTGTCGATAGCAAAGTTCCACCAGTGCAAAGCTGACAAACAAATCCCGATAATATATTATTAGAACTTACTGGAAGAGTCTTAATTTTGGCTAATTTAGCCGTCCACTGGCTAAAATAGATTAATCATCCGATATTGCTCCCATCTGAAAGATAGATTAATTTAGCAAATTAAACCAAATGCAAAATGTTCAGAAAATGGTCAGAGAGCGAAACGGAGCTAATGCAAACTTTACAATTTCATGGACGGAATAACAGAGCACTCCAAATGATCAACGTATGTAATCACTGGATATATTATTGGAGGTCCATCCAATGCAATGTTAGGAGCAGCAGCTCTAAATAAAACAATCTCACCAATAGCTGTAAACATTCCAATGGACGTATACTGCTATCATGTCAAAAGAGCCTCCGATATCGAAGCTCCAGTACACAGATGAGGCTCTTCTGACAAGTTAACACTGAGTATATTTTAACCCATTATATTTCTCTAAACTATTAATCATACTTGCCTACTTTTAAATCTGTACTCCAGGAGATCAAGGAGTACAGGTCATGTGACAGAGGGTAGGAGGGGGTGTGACAACGCTGTTGCGTCACTATAGCCCCGCCCCCACTAAAATGACAGAAATTTGAGGTATCGAATAACGGGAGTAGGGCTTAATGACGCGATTAATTCCTGCCATCTTATAGAACCCGGGAGGTTTGTCTACTCTTCCGGGAGTCTGGGAGGACTCCCCGAAATTTGGGAGCCTCCCAGAAATTCTGGAGAGTAGAAAGTATGCTATTAATTAGTTCATCCAACTTTTAAAATGCCAAAACTTAAACTTCACTGATGTGTGCAATGTCTAAAGAAACCAGTTTTTTTTAAAATGTCAGTTGATTATGATCTAATTGTCACGCAATCATTGGACTATAAAAGGTATGAAGGACTGTTTTGCAGCCAGCTTTCATACTTTGCTTTTTCATGGTTTGTACTGCAACTGCAAATAATATCAACTTTTGAAGAGGAATCGATTTCTGAATTTTTCCGCAACATTCCAAAGACATGCTGGTAGGTTAACTGGCTTCTGATGATGCTAACCCCAGTGCGTCTGTGTGCCAGGGAATATAGATTGTTAGCTCCTATGAGGTAGGGACTGAATGAATGACTAAATATTCTCTGTAAAGAGTTCCGTAATAGGGTGTTGGTATGTAAATAAATAAATTGATAATATAATGATGCACTTTTTACATTCATTCATGACATGTAGCCTTGTCCTGAAAGAGCTTACTCCTCCAAGTGGCTGCAGGAACTCTGTGATGAAGACATTGCAACGTTCAGCTATCTCGATTGAAAATGGTTAAAATGAATCAGGCTTTCTTAAGAATGTGTGGTTATGAAATGTGACACTTCTAATTGGCTCATAGGCAGTAAAACATGGTGTGTTGTCTTGATCCCTGGGATGACCTTGACAAATCTCTAATCATACGGGGCTACTTGACCCAAGAAGTGAATTGTTAACTTATATCACTTGATACATGAGAAAATATTTTACAAGTTACAATTATTCACGTTACATGTTTTCCTGAGCACTTACACCTCTATGCATATAAGCCGGTTTAGTACATCCATACTGCATCTCCATTCTTCTCCAACAGACGGTAAAGAGGTGCTAACACACTATGGATCATTGTGCTTTATGGAAATAAGCCCTGCCTGTTTATATAATGTCGGGGTACCGAAGATTGGTGCCCCTATTATTGATCTCTGATAACCTGATTTCCTTTTAGCATAAAACTGTCGACTGGAGAGGAGGAAGTGAAACACAAACAAGTTGTTGAAGTTTCAGAATCAGCTGTGAGGGTCTTCTCAGACTGCTCCTTTATTTATACCTAAGCCCCACCATTAACTGGTTAAAATATAAGGGCAAATCTTTCTTTGCAACAGTAAGTACATATAAGGAAATCTCTTTAGCTCAGCAAATATTTCTTTGGAACAAAAAATACATATGAGGCAACATCCTTTGTCCAGTGCTGTGAAAATATCTTCCAGCCCATTTGTTTTCAGTCTTGCATCCTGTTATTGTCTGTGCAATGGGAAACACTTGTTTTTCTTCAAGGGTGTAGTTCTCATATCATCATCATATATAGTGCCACTAATTCCACAGTGCTGTACAGAGAACTCACTCACTTCAGTCCCTGCCCCATTGGGACTTAAATTAGATTAGAAAATTAGATTGTTCATTGCGAGACACAAGTACAGAGCTAGCCGCAGTGGAGTGTGGCTGTACTGGTGCTCTGGAAGTAAAGAGGGCCTGTTTTGCTCTGTCTTCTAATGTATAGGACTTAATAGGGTGATTCATTTCCCCTGCAGCAGCAAAAGGGCAACAGTCACTGGCCCATCCCTTCTTCTTCACCCTCAAAGCACTGTATCTGTAATTACCAACTGCCGGTGGAATTGCCGTTCTGCCCGTGGTTATTAAGTCCTTGGTGCCATAATCACTTATGGTGTGTTTATCCACCCAAAGAATGCACCACTTCAACTGAAACAGGTCAAGAAGTGGCCCTAATCATCATCATCACCATTTATTTATATAGTGCACTAATTCCGCAGCGCTGTACAGAGAACTCACTCACATAAGTCCTTGCCCCATTGGAGCTTACAGTCTAAATTCCCTTTCAAACAAACACAGACAGAGACAGACACTAGGGTCAATTTTTAATAGCAGCCAATTAACCTACCAGTATGTTTTTTGGAGTGTGGTAGGAAACCGGAACACCCGGAAGAAACCCACGCAAACACGGGGAGAACATACAAGCTCCACACAGATAAGGCCATGGTCGGGAACTGAACTCATGACCACAGCGCTGTGAGGCAGAAGTGCTAACCACTTAGCCACCGCCAATCACTGACAATATTTCTCTTATCAGTGTTAAACTCCATGGGAGGGAGGGGGATTCGTGTAGTAGAAGAGGACCCACCCACACTGCATGGGGAATATATGCCTTTGGCTTGCCCCTCCCCGGAGCTTCCCATTGGCTAATTTGAATCTTAACCCTAGATTTATTACAAACAGATGTATTTATTTAGTTTGGACTATGTACCCTCTCTCTTACTTCTAGCTAAACACCACTCAGAACATTTTGCGTAAGCACATTCCTAGAAGTAAATTTTACAAAAATGTATTCATCTTGTACAGAACTAATTTCATATAAAGGACAGAACGATGCCCATCATGGCTTCATGGCTCCATTGTGTATCCAGATTGTCATTCAACTCTCACCGTAGAAAAGCAGGACTATGCCCCTGTAGTGAAGATTTTAAAGTTAAGTTGCAACGCCTGAAACCTGAGACTTGAGTGATGACTAAGAAGAAAGGAATCTGTGCTGGCAAGAGAACTGTTTGCAGCAAAATCTTGTTTTATGTGTACAATATGTAACAGTGTTTTTCTGTTCACTGTTTTATGCTATGATAAAGTACAGTTTTGGCATAATAATAATAATAGCAATAATAATTATTAGGTGGATTGAATTAAAAGTTTAGGGAATTAGAGTGGGTTAAAAGAAGATCATGTTTTTAGCTGAATGAATAGATGTTTGTATTTTCATGTGTTTAATTGATGCCAAATGCTTTTAACAGGACAGGTTAAACAGGAGTAAAGGTCAACATATGCTTTTTAGGATTTAAGATTCCTGATTGTAAAATATGTAAAATGTATTTATGCTTGATTATATGTCATTTGGTGTACATCATTACAAAGAAGTATTGCATGAATAACACCATCTTTTAGGAGTCTGGATTCAGAGTATAAAGCACTTTTTAACTTTTTTGCACTTTTTAATTTTTTGCCTGGACCAATATGCAATATGTAGCACTTACCCTCGTGTATCAGACTCCCATTGTCCCATAGATGGTAAGCTCCTGAGCAGGGCCCTCTTACCTCTCTGTCTGTATTACCCAGTAATGATTTATTACTGTGTTTGTTTCCAATTATAAATCACTATGGAATCTGCTGGCGCTATATAAATAAATGTTGATGATGTTGATGTGTGGATTTGAATTAGAAGTCAGTCTAATGCAAACCTGTCATAAGATTCCTTGTGTGCACACATACAATAAGCTTTCCCCACTTGCTGTCTGAAGAAATTGCTTTAACAGCTAAAAATACCAGGATGTATGTAGGTCAGGGTGTATGTGTGTGTTTATGAGGATCAGGCTGTTTGTGTGTATGTAGATCAGGATGTATGTGTGTGTTTATGAGGATCAGGATGTTTGTGTGTATGTAGATCAGAATGTATGTGTGTATGTAGTTCAGGATGTATCATCATCATCATCATCTCCATTTATTTATATAGCGCCACTAATTCCGCAGCGCTGTACAGAGAACTCACTCACATCAGTCCCTGCCCCATTGGAGCTTATAATCTAAATTCCCTAACATACACACACACAGACTATGAACAATTTAATGCCAGACAATTAACCTACCAGTATGTTTTTTGGAGTGTGGGAGGAAACCGGAGCACTCGGAGGAAACCCACGCAAACACAGGGAGAACATACAAGCTCCACACAGATAAGGCCATGGTCGGGAATTAAACTCATGACCCCAGTGCTGTGAGGCAGAAGGGCTAACCACTAAGCCACCGTGCTGCCCACATGTATGTGTGTGTATATGAGGATCAGGATGTATGTGTGTATGTAGGTCAGAATGTATGTGCATGCATGTAAGAGTGGATGTATGTGTGTGTGTGTATATAGGTTAGGATGTATGTGTGTGTGTATGTAGGTTAGGATGTATGTGTGTGTGTATCAGTGACGGATCGAGGCGGGGGCCCCTAGCAGGGGCTTGCTGCCGGCGGCTGCACACTATGTGCAGGTCCGTTCGGCGGAGACAGGCAGGGAGAGTGTGCTGCCCGGCTGCTCTGATTGTGTTTAAAACATGATTAGATCGGGCAGGCAGCACACTCTCCCTGCTTGTCTCCGCCGAACAGACCTGCACATAGTGTGCAGTCGCAGGCAACCTTAACAATCAAAAAGGGGACTAAATCGCCCCCCCCTTCCTAAATCGCCTCCCATACAATACAATTCTAGATCGCCTCTGCAACTACGCCATGTCTGTCCCTTTATCTTATTACAATAGTCTTACTCTGCTATATGAAGCCACAAAGAAGCACACCAATGCATCTTTTCCGTACTTCAGTGGGAACGCCTTTGCTGTTCCCAATCTCTCCCCTCCACCACAGCCCATGGCAGGTTTATGCTCCCCCCCACGCGTGCAAACTTCTTCTCCTCCGCAAGTGTGCCCATTTTGATCCGCAAAACCATAAGTCCTGCCGGAAATCTAACCGCGCTGGCGCAAATCAGGGGGTGCAGTGAGTCAAAACTGTATTTGTGCTGGGGAGCGACTGTTTTCTTCTTAGTAAAAGACCTCAGCTTTTTATTTACAAAATTTGACTTTTTAATTTTGTTATTTATTATATTTACATATGAGGTCTGGTAAACGTGAGCACTGAGCACAACAATCCCTGGGACCCTTTACAGTCTTGGTCAGTGGTAATTATTAATAATTTTACTAACTCAGTAGTTTGCTGAGAAGGATTTTAAGGATTAACTGACAACTGAATATGAACTGATTATGGAAAGAGCGTTGTTCCAATATGTCATTCCTGACAAGTCTGCTTCAGGGCAGCAAGGAAAGAATGTGCTGTGAACTACGAGTATACATTGTATTATTTTACACCCTACGTATGTTCCCTGTGTATCTTTTCCTCCATATATGTATGTAAAACATATTTATATTTGGTTATGTAGAATGCTTATTTTGGAGTGCAAAATCCAAGTGATCTTTACTGAGAGCTACAGGCACAGGACACAGAGAGATATAGGGCCTGAGTCATTAAGGAGAGCAAAGCAAAAAAAAAAAAAAGGAGTAAATTTGCACCTTGGCAAAACCATGTTGCATTGGAGAGGGAGGTAAATTTAAAAGGTATAGATTCATAGTTGGGGCCGGGCATGTCCTTGGTCAACTATAAATATCAGTGAAAAAAAACAATCAAGTATTTGTGTGACACATGAAAAAACAGCCAGTAGTTTCCTTATGTGCAAAGTAATAAACTAATTTTCACCCTTTGCATTGTAACATGGTTTGTCCAGGAGCAAATTTATACCTTTTTTTTTTTGCTTGGCATGCCATAGGTTGTACATCATACAACCTGTCTCTCTGGGCAGCAGCCTACACACATGATTTTCAATTTATATATATTTCATACTTTACTTTTAAGGTTTAAATTTTGTGCTTTGAATGTTTTGATAGTTCATGTTTTTCCTTTCCTCTTTTCTTTATTGTTATTCTTTTATGTTTATTTTTGTAACATGTGTTTAGTTCTGCTTTGAGTCCTATTGTAATAAATGCACTTTACAAATAAATGTATTATATTATTATTATTATTATTATTATTATTATTATTATTATTACTATTAATAACAAACAATAAACTTTGTTTCCTTGAGAGGGTATTAGTTCACATTTCTTGTTTCTATTACTTCAGAAGTAAAACAAATATTTAACAGTCCACTATATTGGTGAGACAAGGGGCTAGATTTACTAAAGGGCGGTTTGCTCAAACCGCCGCTTTTCGGCTAGTTTTCCGGCGGTTTTGAAACCGCCGGATTTACTAAAGCCCAAACCGCCGTCAAAACAGCCAGAAATTACATTTTTCAAAACCACCACTATACAAACCGCCATCCCGATTTTAACAATGATGAACATACAAACAGCCGGATTTACAAAGCTGGTTTTCAAAACCGCCGCAAAACAGCCATCCAAACGGCCAAAATGAAAGAGGTGGTTGCAATAGGCGAGATTGATCAAACAGCTGCTGTTTGAGCTATTTTGCCATTCAGAACATAAGAGAAAGCACCATTGATATTTTAATCATTTGGAAAATCATTATTTATTGATAAAGGGACAAAATAAATGTAATATTAATTTATGAGAGAATTTTTTTAATTTTTTTTTTTTTTTAAAGGGACACTATTATAGCATTATATTCTGTAGAAAATGTGAATATATAATATTATTAACTGATTGTTAATGGTGGATATAATTATTTATGTTGCACAAGTTGTCATGACATATTGTCCAAATAATATAATAATTTAATAATTTTATCCCCTTAATATAATGAAACTTTTTTATTCCCTCATAAGTTAATATTTAATTCATTTTGCCCCTTAATCAATAAATAATGATTGCCAACATAATTTAAATGTCAATGGTGCTTTCTCTAATGTTCTGAATGGCAAAATAGTTCAAACAGCACATTTAAGCTATCAAGCCATTCTGAAGCAGGTATTAAAACTGTCCTGTCCTGTCTTTTGGATGGCGGTTTGGATGGCGGTTTGGATGGCGGTTTGGATGGCGGTTACATTCAAACCGCCGGCATTTTGGCTTTTTCCATCCGCCATACATCGCCAGTCATTTTAACTTGAAGCCTCAAGCCGCCCTATAGTAAATGCGGCGGTTTTAACCACTAAACCGCCGGCGATGAGTGGCGGTTTCAAACCGCCACAAAACACGATTCTTAGTAAATCTAGCCCAAGATATTTAAATACGATTTTAAGCAGTGGAGAGGACGCTTTTATGGGGGTGTTCCCAACTTAGTAGGGGTTACAGAGCATCCCGCAAATAGCTTGATTCTTACACATTCTCAGTGGTGTCAGAGGTCAGGAGTCGCGCCTCTTGTATTTTCCAGGGACATTTTGGGAAGGAAAACAAATTGTTTTATGCGCACAAATCACAATGTAATGAATTATTCAAACATACAAATGTGACACATGAAATAAAGACATAAATTAGTCTTGAACGAACGGCAGTATTTTAGGAGAAAATAATTAAAAAGATGAATTTAAATAAAGAGATTGTCCAAAAGTACCAGAGAAGGCAGGATATGGAGTGACATTTTTACATTTCCACCATGCAGAAGATTTTCTTGTCATTAGGAAAAGTTTGCGATAAACCGCAGTAGACACAGAGACACGATAAACCGCAGTAGACACAGAGACACTTGCAAGCAATAAGAATCTGTGAGAGATGGGTGGATAATGGGAACTGAAGGGAAATAAAAGATAGATACCTGAAGCTAAGGTAATGTTTATAGCAGAATTTTAAATCATACTCTTATTTAAATGTACTGTAGATACAATGAACTTATGTCTGATAGTGTCCCTGCAAGGAGTTAAATGATGTCAGATCTGTGCAGCGCTGCGGAATCAGTGGCGCTATATAAATAAATAGATGATGATGATGATGATGACATATGTTTCTTCCTCTGTAATGACTGTATGTACTGTGATATAATTTATGCCTGAATGGAAGACCTCTGGCCATGAAGCTCTATGTATAAGCCACATTAGTTTGAATAAGTTAGCATTATAGGACGTTCCCATTTATATTTATGTAATCTACGGATAGGACTCCAGATATGATGTTTAGAATAGTCACCTGATGTTCCGTTGTCGGGGGATACGTATTTCTGAACAGGCAATAAAAGTCAAACCATTTGTTATCGTAGGATTAATGTGTTCCGGAGCACAAGTTCACAATCCTCTATCAATGCATGTTTTGTTCACTATCGTACTTGGTTATAATTAATAAAGTTTGGATAAGTGCCAGCCCATGGGTTATATAAACTGAAGGTACGCTCCTATTGGTATGTTTATTCCTGTATGGACTAGACATCCATGTATACACACAATAAAGAAGGATTTGCTTTTCATCTGACTCCGCGTCTACAGGTATTATTTTCCATATGAGCAGTCATAGTAAATAGAGCCTTAAGTCTGCAAAAGAGAATTTGAGTGATAAAAAAGGTTACGGGCTCCTATAGAGTGGAACGTTTCCTAACAACTATTGGACTTTTACTTTCACTGTTTTGTTGCATATGTCGTTATTGTTCATACACTGATGGTAGCGCTGACCTTTACCCTGCAGGAGTAGCGCATAATGTATTCTAGGTTTGGAAACATAAATAAATCTTATTACAATGGACACAAATCAGCAAATGCACAAACTCTCGCAATACCCCAGTTCCCTCCCGGGGAAATATCACCATTTGCTCAATGCAGCTCTATCCTGTACTAACAATGAATCAGGACCTGCGGAATTAGTCGCGCTATATAAATAAATGATTATGATGATGATGATGATGATGAAGGACCACTGCTGGACAGCTTATGTAAAGCCGTTGCTCCATCCAGCCTCTCACAGGCATTTAATACAGAAGCTGAGCTATTTGTGTTATCTCTGTAATACATTGGCTGGTAACTAACACAACTGGTTCCAGGAGATTAGTAGGCATGCCATTATAATATGCTGTATTATTACTGCAGTCGGAGATGCTCTCTCGTATTGTGAGTCCAAGTCATGCCATCTCCAGGACTGGCAAACAGAGAGGACTGCTACTCTGACCACGGCAACAGCAAGGAGTGTCTAAATCCTATGGCTGTGAGCTCTAATTACCTGTCATAATGGTTCCAGGCAAAAGCATTGCACAAAAGGTTATCACTGCAGGTGGGAGGGGAAAAGGTAGGAGGCAGAAGTTATTTTATATACAGCAGTGTACTAATGACATACTTGCCAACTCTCCCTGAATGTCAGGGAGACTCCCTGAACTAGGGGTGATCTCCCTCACTCCCTGAAGAGTCTGGCATTCTCCCTGATACTGAGCCAGTACAAGACGTGGTTGGCTTCGCCATCTGAGGCATGATGACACAGTTCAGAAATTGTGTCCTATGTCCATGTATTGATGCCCATGGAGGTGGCCATTTTCATGGAGACCAAGATTTAATCAAAGACTGACAGGTAAGACAACATGACTTCAGTAATGGAGACAGAAATGTAAAAGACATTTCAGTCTCTAGAGATTCATTAGCTACTTTTCTTTAACGCATAGTTGCCTACTCTCCTGGAAAGTCCGGGAGACTCCCGCATTTCTGGGAAACCTCGCGGGAGAGCAGGGCAACCTCCCGGTTCTCGCCCCCGCAATTGTTAAGTGGCGGGGGGCCGGGGCTTAATGGCGCAAATTTTGCATCATCTTAGCCCCACCCTCTGCTGTAATTGGCCAAAATTGTGACAATCGTTTAGGGGGTGGGGCCCAAAATTATGCCATTCGTCAAGCCCCGCCCCCACAAGCCCTCCTCCCCCGGGATCTCCCTGAACCCAATGAGGAAAAGTTAGCAGGTATGACTAATAAACTGTATAGGAAATAGTTGCAAACGTTCAAGGTACCAAGGATCCTTCTTTCGCTTACAAATGAAGTTAAGGCAAGAGTAGGGCATACACCATACACAACAGGGGGTGGAATACAGACAAATGCACAGATTGATGGGATTAAAGAGGTTTATGAGGAAGTACAAAGAGATAACAGTTGTTAGTTGTCAGCCTGTCTGCTGCCACTGATTGGGGAGGTGGTAAGTCCTGGCAGGTATTCAGCATATTAAGAGACCACATGCTGTGCAGTTTGTGCAGGGCCAGACTCAATCCTGCTTGTGGTGTGTTAAATGTTGTCTTGAGTTAAAATTCACAGTTTCTTTCTCTTTCACTTATGGAACTGTCCTTTAGAAATGCAGTTTTTATAATACCCTGGTTGTGGATTGGGCTGGAAAAGTGTCATTGTATTTGAATTTAAACATTCTTGTTCTCTATAGATAAGTGATGGAGCTTGTGACATAAGTCTCTTTAGATGTGGTGGTTGTCTGTGTGTCAGGAGAGGTGAGTCTGGAAATATTTTAGGAAGCACGGTCTGTACCTATCTCTTACAATGCCTCTAGATATAGATTGTTTGTGACTATTAGTGACACCGGCTTACGCTGGGTACACACTACAGAAAATGTCTCCCGATGTGATATCTTTAACGATTTTACCAACGACTGAAAGTCCCGATCAGCATGCAGATTCATGTGTACACACTGTACATGTTTTACACGATTTACCTTCAGATCTGTGCTCTTCATCAGCGCATACACACTGCAGAATTTGCCCAACATTGTTCCATCGTTTATAGAGATTTTTAGGTCGGTTATAAAATCATATGACATGATAGGATGAGTTTTAGTACGATAAATGATTGTGGAAGCGTAAACACTAATGCAATATTGGACGTACCAGTGGTTTATCGTGTGATTGGCACAATAATCTGGGGGAAAACCTGTAGTGTGTACTTAGCTTAAGTCTCTCATTTCTGTACTCCAGTAATGCAATATCTTTTTTTCATAATATATAAAGACTATTCATTCTTTCTGGATTGGAGTAGAACGTCATATATAAATATAGTGGCTGGTAAATCTACTAACATCAACAAAATCGCACCGACATACATTTCCTCACTTGTCTCAAACTATCTCCCAACTAGACACCTCCGTTCTGCACAAGATCTGCGTCTCTCCTCCACTCTCATCACATCCTCCCATTCTCGGTTACAGGATTTTTTCCGGGCTGCACCCACTTTGTGGAATTCCATCCCTCATACAGTAAGACTCTCTTCTAGTCTTCAAACCTTCAAGCGTTCACTGAAAACCCACCTCTTCAGACAAGCTTATTATATTCCTCAACCACCATCTTAATTTCCATAGGTTATTACCACTGCTAACACAAGACAACAACCCTCAACAATCCTCTGACCAACATTGCTACACACACAGCCCACTCAATACTTTTAACTTTGCATACTAGCTGGTCCATTGTACAATATGATGTAGCACATGCCCTTGTGTTTCTAACTCCCATTGTCCTATAGATTGTAAGCTTGTGAGCAGGGTTCTCTTAACTCTCTGTCTGTATGTATTACCCAGTATTGTCTTATCAATGTTGGTTCCC
Source organism: Mixophyes fleayi (assembly GCF_038048845.1). Classification (NCBI taxonomy): domain Eukaryota; kingdom Metazoa; phylum Chordata; class Amphibia; order Anura; family Limnodynastidae; genus Mixophyes; species Mixophyes fleayi. The sequence continues at coordinate 327,596,235 of NC_134405.1, read as the reverse complement.
AATTGTAAAGCGCTACGGAATTTGCTGGCGCTATATAAATAAATGATGATGATGATGTTGATGAAATCTGGTCAGACAATGACTGCACCATATAATATATACGGACATTGTCAGACCCCACAGAGCTCTCTGTGTGTGTCTGTCTCATTCATCCATCATCCATAAGCACATGGAGCTCTATTACCTAGTTGCATTTTATTTATTCAAATCTAATGAGTAAACTAAAAAAAAAAAACATTTCAAGACTTGGTTGGTTCATAGAAGGACACAGGTTTACCTTTTGCCTTAAGTCTCATTAAAGAGAGCCTGTCACTTTGAAGTTAATTTATTTTTAATTTGTCCCCGGGGCCTTTCTCAAAGACAAACTTGGATTACTTTTCCACTTACTTGCATAGTACACAATATATTACACACAAGTGACAGGTTCTATAACACCAAGCTATTCCTCCAAGTGCCGTCCTATTTAAAAGTGTGATTTGTTTTAGATAATAATTTAACTGTCCTACCAAAATAGCACTAAACTAAAGATTCCAGCACCAGTACAAATGATTATAAAGCATTCTGAGTGATTAAGTCCTTTAAAGGCTTAAGCTGGGTACACACTACAGAATTTCCCACCAACTTTTTATGCCGATCGATTTAACATGCAATCGATGGTCCGATCGCTCGGTCCATGGACTGCATACACACTAGCCTTGTTTGGGACGATAAATGGAAGAGCGGACGTCCCTTTAGCGACTTTTTACAGCCATGTTGTCGTGACCAATAATTTTAATTTCGTACACACTGAAGCATTATTTGCGGGGCATGTAAAGATATACCAAAGAAATTAGCATAAAGGGGCGGAGCTTTTACTATAGTTAACACCCAAAGCCGCATAAAAAGAGAAGGCAACACTGTCTCTTCATTCATTCATATAAAATAGAAGTTTATTACCATACATAAAATTTAGAAAAAACATTTAACTTATAAAGTGCAATGCAATGAATATTCCCTAATAATAAAATCCCTTCGTATGTAATGGAATGCTCTATTCTCTGCAGGCATCATCGATGATTGGTCCACAGCAGAATCGAATGCCCGTGTCTGAGTGTATAAAATGACAGAGGAACCTGTCTGGCGCCGAGGAGCGTGAGACGATGGCAAGTGAGGAGAAGGTGTCAGTGGGGGTTGCGGGTGAGGAGAAAGTGTCAGTGGGGGTTGCGGGTGAGGAGAAGGTGTCAGTGGGGGTTGCAGCGATGGAGACGGAGACAGAGTCAGAGATGGTGCTGGAAGGGCCAAAAAATGTTGAAAAAGTTAAGGTGGGGGATGGACATACTCAAGAAGAGCAAAGAGCAAATCCAATGAGCCCAAGAGAGGTGGAGATGATGGTCAAAGTACTGGACCAGGACGACTACGACATTAAAAAAGGTCAGTAGCACATGTAGTGTACCTGCTAGATGGACTTTATTTCATTCTAGTTTCACACCAAGCAATGTAAACACCTAATTTGTAACATAGATTTTTTGTTTGTCAGAACAAAAGAATTAACGGTGAGAAGACCTGTTTAGATATCACTGATTCCACTAATGTTACACCTGTTATCAAACAAGAAAAAATTTAAAAAGAAAAACATATGAAAGAAGTTAGACACAAAGGTATTTCAGTGAACATGTATAGACAACTAAATGCTTTGGGCACATACCTGTACCGTTATAATAATCAAAATGGCGCCTGTTTTTCAGAATATATGGAGGTTAAGCCGCTATTATTGCGATTGTGCAGAAGGGACCAAAGCATAAATTGATCTCGAACAGTGTGCAAGGTGAGCAAATGAGAGTATTTCTGGCATTGGATATATAAAGATCTAAAAGTTTAATGGTAAAACATTTTTTATTTCCTTGTTTCGTAGGTAAAGAAATCAAAGGGAATATAAACCCAAGCGACATCAAGACCTGTTCTGCCACAAACCAGTAGCACCTTTAAAGTGTTATACTATTTTTTTCACCTGTCATATTGTAAAAAAAATTGTACTTTTTCCCTGCAATAAAACTGTTGCATGAACACTGTGTGGTTTATTCATGGTATTTTACAAATATTAGTTAATAAAGGTTAATATGACTTTATAACTTTAATAGTTTATAAAGGTTAAAGTTTATAAAGGTTAAATGTGAATAGATTGCCAACATAGATGCAAAGGGTAATAATAACACACGTGCTTATACACGTGTAATGGTCTGCAGCCAGACAGGTGCAATACACATCTATACAAAACACAAGCCTGTGATGTGCGGATACCGCACCATGTGGGACTGGTACAGACATCACAAATTTACATACACACGCCCCCCAGGTCGAGGAAGTATCGGAGGATTGCCGTGGATCGGTCGGAAGTTTATACACACTACACAACGGAAACGAGATTGGAACGAAAATATTTAACGGTACGACCAACCAACTGAGGCGACAATCGTCCATTTGGGCAGACTTTCGACCATCGTGTCACTACACACACTGACCCGACTTTTGAACGAGCGGTCGTATGTCGGCTGGTTGAGCCGAATATTGGGCGAAAACCCTGTAGTGTGTACCTAGCTTAAGGGTTGCTTCATTTAATAATAAAAGAAATATTATATTGGAAACCTTCTCATTTCACTTATTACTTAAAGAAAAGATTGATCATACCTTAGACACATATTGTAATATACATTGACATTATCATAAGTCCACAATAACAGGGTGGAGATTGGGACAGTTGTTAGGGTGTAGAGAGGTTGAAAAGAACATGTCTTCAATTATTTCACCTCTTATTTTCTAATCATCACCTTGGCGATTAGGGTTGGACTTGGAAGTCATGGGTAATTTTTGCAAATGTCAGCACAATCAGTGGGCTTATTACAAGAAGCCTGTTTCACTTACTTTCTTAACTTCAATAGTATTTTTATTATTAATTTTTCAAAAATTATGGGGTACAGAAAGAAGAAAGGGATGGGGGGTAAGGAAAGGACACAAAATAAAAAGGGGGAAGGATTGAAGGGGTACATAGTGGGGGGAACACATTAAACAATTCTGCTGTTAAGCCATATTGAACACATGAGGGAGGGAACCTAATAGGATCCCTTCCAATTCGTGAAAGTTACACTGGTCGAATGGTCACCATGGAACTACTAATAGGGACATTGGGGAACTTCGCTAAGTGTAGGAGATGCAGGTAGTAAATCAGAGTCTATTCGGTCTGGACGCGCTCCCTCTCCGTCCTTCACTTACTTTCTTATAACTTGATGCAGGGACATTAAATGAATCACCACCGCCGCCCTCCCCTCCAACAGCTGATGGGGCGCTCTGTCTCCTCCCCTCCACTCACTGACTGTTGGGCGTGACATCATCATCACGGCCCTACAGTGTCAGTGAGGGACGGGGACCCGGCGGAGAGGACCAGCTTTATGGAGCCAAGGTAAGGAAAGACAGGGGAAGGGGGGCGGATTTTTTTACATTATGCCGGGGGGAGGGGGAGGGGGGGATTTTGACATTTTGCCTAGGGCGCCGAGGACCCTAGCCCCGGCCCTGGGAATATGAGTGCCTCTCCAAGAAGTAATAGCACAGAGACAGGGGTGGCAGGGGCAAATGCAGGATTTTTAAGGGGGGTTTCCCTCACCCTTCAAAAAAAAAAAAAATAGAGAGAAAGAGAGTTGTTGCGCATGCGGCCACGCATGCGCAGCAGCTCCATTTCGGCAATTCTGAATTGTACAGCAGCCGCATTTGTTTTTGGTGCTTATATCATAGAAGTGTGTCTTTAACATCATCCGTTTATTTATATTTACTTGCTTCATATTTAGCATAATTTTCTTTTTTTTTTGCTTTTCTGAATGGCAGAGGTAGCTATGGTCTCTCTTACATCTCTTTCCATCTTCTCATATGAGACATGAGCTGGGGGAGTTATTATTATTACCATTTATTTATATAGCGCCACTAATTCTGTAGCGCTCTACAGAGACCTCACTCACATCAGTCTCTGCCCCATTGGGGCTTACAGTCTAAATTCCCTAACATACACAACACGCAGACAGACTAAGGTCAATTTGTTAGCAGCCAATTAACCTACTAGAATGTTTTTGGAGTGTGAGAGGAAACCGGAGCACCCGGAGGAAACCCACGCAAAAACGGGGAGAACATACAAACTCCAATGAGGATGATTTGCCTGCACATACTCAGTAGCTGCCATATAAATGTTCCAGAGCTTCACCCTCTACCACACTGCTGCTTACAGGGCACTGAGGTTTAATAAACTTCTCTACCGCCCAGTGATGGTCAGCAGGGGTATTTGTGCAGTTCTGGGGCTATTTCACAGCGGATTGGCGCTGCACAGTTTGTACTCCTGCCGTCAGGCTCACCAGAACCTGAAGCCCTCACTGTTCATGAGACTATCCTATTATTTCATAGTAAATACACATAGCCCTCATCAACATGCATACGAATACATCTCTGACCTCGTCTTGATGTACTCCTGACCACTGCGTTCTGCCTCTGACCTACGTCTCTCTTCACCTCTCATTACGACCCATGCTGTCCCTCACCCTTTGGAACTCCTTACCCTGGCTCGCTCTGCTCTCCCCCTCTCTACAATCCTTCAAATTTTCCCTCAAAACTCACCTCTTCATGCCCACCTAAATTACCACCTCTTGTCTATCACCTACTCTTCCTTTGCCCACCATCCCCAATTTATCCAAATTGCTCCTACTGTCTCTCAAAACTCCTCCCTCTAGAATGTAAGCTCCCACGGACAGGGTCCTCTCTACATATTGTCTACTGTCCGTCTCCCTCACATATCCCGACATGTCTTTTGTTACATTCTGTGTGAGTCCCTACAGATTTACTCACACTCGTCTGTGCTACCTATAAGTAACTGCCTCATGTATTTGTGATTTTGCTCTCTATATTAATTTTGCCCTATTATTATTATTCTTATTGTTACCATTTACTTATATAGCGCCAGTAATTCCACAGCGCTGTACAGAGAACTCACTCACATGAGTCCCTGCCCCATCAGGGCTTACCCTCTAAATTCCCTAACACACACAACACACACTAGGGTCAATTTGTTAGCAGCCAATTAACCTACCAGTATGTTTTTGGAGTGTGGGAGGAAACCGGAGCACCCGGAGGAAACCCACGCAAACACGGGGAGAACATACAAACTACACACAGATAAGGCCATGGTCGGGAATTGAACTCATGATCCCAGTGCTGTAAGGCAGAAGTGCTAACCACTTAGCCACCGTGCTTCCTATCTGTATTTGTACGATTGTCCAGCACTACGGTATCTGTGGATACCGAGGTAATAATAATAATTGTTTTTATGAGGCTTTAATCACACTGATGAGAATCCTGAAAGGTTGGTGGACCATAAAGACAGACTGTAGTCTTTGTCCTGTTTTACTGGAGCTATAAAATCAGAATGAACCAGAGTAAAAAATGTGCGTCATTTTGGACCTGCCCCAGTGACGTAATGACGCAAACGCGTCATTTGACAGCGGGGCCAAACGCCGCAATTCACCGGGAATCGCGGCGTTTGGGACCTAATTCTGCCCACTTCACTAGGAAGTGGGCACTTCCTTGTGAAGTGGGCAGATCCGGGAGATTGCCACACTCTCCCGGGAGTCCGTGAGATTCTCGCAAAATGCGGGAGTCTCCCGGACATTCCGGGAGAGTTGGCAAGTATGCCCATGTGTCCAACAATTGGCTATCAGTACTGTCTCTGGGTACTGCTGGGGCTATGGGTTTTATCCCAACAAGGCCACAATATGTGCAGACTGGGGCGCAGACTAATAGAAATGTTTAAACATTCTGTGTAATATGTTAGTGCCATAGAAATTAAGGTTAATAAATGAATTAAGAGTTCATAGCCTTATTCAATTAAAGAAAATGTATCTCTGACAGTTTTTGCAGTGATTCAGTTATTGCTGAGCCACAGGTAACAGGATGCCGGACCACGTCTTCTAGGGCCCATATGTGGTTTGAAAATTAACATTCCATGGGAAGAGGCATAACTAACAACAGCAGCGCTGTGAGTGTTACCACATGTTACATGAACTTACACAGTAAGGTAGAAAAAGACCTTTTAACCTCTCATCCATTCTAGTTCTGCTGATCCGGAGGAAAGCAACACAAACTCTCCAATTTAGCCTCACAGGAGCGAAACAAAACAAATATCTGATTAGTTGCTATGGGCAACACCTCCACTCTTCCTTTTAGAAGCTTTAGTAAATCTGTCACCTAGTCTTGTATCTCTTTCTGGAGGAAACAAGACATTTTACTTTTACACCTGCAACTCTCCATCGAGTTTTGTATTGCTATTATTATTATTATTATTATCATAATTTATTTATATTGCATCACACATTATTATCACTATTATTATTATTATTATTATTATTATAATGTATCAAGCATCACACAATATTATTATCATTATTATCATTTATTTATAAAGCATCAAACATACTTGCCAACCTTTTCAATTTTCACTCCGGAAGCTATAGGGAAAGAGGAGGACATGTGGGGGCGGGGTTCGACAAATTGCGCCATCTAAGCCCCATCCCCTGCTATGAAAGGTCGAAATTCACAGCATTATATAGCGTGGGGAGGGGCTTAACAGAGTGATTGTGTCATTAAGCTCTATCCTCATAAGGATCCGGGAGGACGCCTACTCTTCTGGGACTCTGGCAGGAGTCCCCGAAATTCGGGAGCCTCCCGAAAATTCCGGGAGAGAGGGCAAGTATGGCATTACACAATGATGTTCAGAGAATATGTATAATTCCCTTCCCCATTGGAGCTTACAGTTTAAATGCCCTAACAAACACCCACCCACATACACTAGGGTCCAGCAGACTATTAACCTAAAGTTATGTTTTTGGAGAGTGGGAGGAAACTGGAGCACCCAGAGGAAACCCAGGCAAACAAAAGGAGAACATACAACCTCCACAACTATAGGGCCCTTGTTGGAATCAAACTCATTACCCCAATGCGATGAGAAAGCAATGCTTACCACTGTGCTTCTGAGCTGCTACGGTAAAGAGGTCTGGGAGCCCACTAATGCCTTAAAACGGCCCTGGCCTGTATGGTACTTGGGATGAAAAGTTATTAAGACACATTCATGTACTAATGTTGGATATATTTTAAGTATTAATTAGAATAAATAATAAACGTGTATCTTTTTATCTTGATTTTTTTCTAGAGAGGCAGAAACATCTCTCCAAGTTTCTAGATGTTAGAGGTCACCTACAGGCATTGAACTTGCAATGAGCCATGCTGTACTCTGCCCGGCTAAACACTGTACCGGAAGTATGTAAATAGATTCCCCAAACCTGGATGACTCCACCTGCCTCGATCACAGGGAAGCATGGGTAACAATTTAAAACTATTAAAATTGGTAGATGAACATATAAATTGACCCTAATGCATTGCACCATTTGGGGGCAGTGTCTGGATATCTTACCAGTTTCATTCGTTAATTATACTGGAGGCAAAAACTGCCTAGACACAATGACCCACTGGAACCATTATTTTGTTTATTGTTGATTAAAGATTTTTGGATGTTTGAAGTCACATGGTATACGACAAACAGGCCTGGCCGACCTGTGGCCCTCCAGGTCTTGTGAAACTACAAGTCCCAGCATGCTTTGTCAGTAGATAGCCAGACGAAAGTTGGCTGTGGATGCTGGGACTTGTAGTTTAACAACACCTGGCGAGTCACAAGGTGGCCAGACCTGGTACACAACAAAGCTTTCACAAATGTTTGTTATCATTGCTCCTGCAATATTATCATGTCCTTGCACTGTAACATTGTTTTCTCTCGTCGCCCGCTGTATGTCATTTCCACTGATGTTTTGTTCCCTTTTGTATTAGCTAAAAAAATATCATATAAATGCAAATGTTACTGTTATATTCAATAAAAAAGTTTGTGTGTTAACTAAGGAGTCGGGAGGGTGAAAAGGTTAATAGAGTTTGTATAGAGACAATTGTAATGCTTGTATCTAGTTGTAAATAGCTCCCAAGGCTGAACACTGACTTTTAACAAGCTCTCCCAGCTCTAGATATAAAACACAAACAGATCATTGAACATCTTTGCAACCAAGGGGGTATATTTACTAAACTGCGGGTTTTAAAAAGTGGAGATGTTGCCTATAGCTACCAATCAGATTCTAGCTGTCATTTTGTACAATGCACTAAATAAATAAAAGCTAGAATCTGATAGGTTTCCATAGGCAACATCTCCACTTTTCCAAACCCACAGTTTAGTAAATCTAGGCCATGGAATGTTAATAAAACAAGTAATTCCTAGAAATGTTGTACTCACAACGGTATTTATTTAAAACATTTTTAGAATCTCATTTTCCCACTTCCCCAGCCTAACCCTTCCATGCTTACAATCTAATTAAACTTTGCCCTTCTTTAATTTATTGTTTTTCTCATTTCTTTACAGAATGTTTTGATGAAACTCAATCAAATATTACCACTTTACAGATATTCCCTAAATGCCCCCCCTCACCTTTACTTTTACTATAATATCTTTTCTATAAGATTGTATTAAGTCCAGCTCTCCTCTACTTGGTTCTTTATTTGTTTAAAGGTATTTATATTTTTATGAACAAATCGACTTCCTTTGTGAAAACAACTAGTTTCATTATCCCAATTTGTATCTGGATAGTTCATTCATCCATGAGTGGACAACATTTTTCTTTGCTGAAATTACAATTTGCAATCATTGTAATTAATAAGTGAACATATTTACAAATGGTACAGGATAAGTGGTTTATATCGAACCCCAATCAGTTCTTTACGGGTGTATTTTTCTTATTTTTCTCCATCAACCCATCATGACTCTACATGGTCATAATCTTCATCTCCTCCCACTGGACAGGTCTTATATTTAAGTTTTTACCTCTACAGACACCTCCTCCTTTCATAGCTTTCCTATCCTTCCTATACATGATATATCCTTCTAAATTCACTGCCCAATCAGGACCTTCATCCAGCCAAGTCTTAGTTATTCCGACTATGGAGTAAATTTATGAAGGTGTGGGTTTGAAACAGTGGAGATGCTGCTTATAGTAACCAATCATATTCTAGCTGTCATTTTGTAGAATGTACTAAACAAATGATAACTAGAATTTGATTGGTTGCTACGGGCAACATCTCTACTTTTTCAAACCTGCAGCTTGATTAATTTACCCCATATCAAAATGCTAACTCACCTATTTTTTAAAGACTTTTAGCACGTATTTGAAGTTTTTACTGCCATTATTAATTTTACAAACCTCTTCTCATCCCTCCCCCATTTCCCTTGACTAAACCGTGAACCCACTGTACACTACGGGCCTGCGGCATGAAGGAGAACAAAGCAAAAAAAAAAAAGGAGTAGGTTTGCTCCAGGGCGAACCATGTTATAATACAAGGGGTGCAAAATAGTTTATTATTTTGCACATAAGTTAAATACTGGCTGTTTTTTTCATGTAGCACACAAATACTTGATAGCTTTATTTTTACACTGAAATTTAAAGTTGATCTAGGACATGCCCTAACACAACTATAAATCAGTCCCCACATTTTAAATTTACCTCCCCCTCCAATGCAACATGGTTTTGCCCAGGTGCAAAAGTTACTCCTTTTTTATGCTTTGCTCTCCTTAATGACTCTATGTGAGCTCTGTATGTGAGCTCTGTATGTGTGGCTGTGTATGTGAGCTCTGTATGTGAGCTCTGTATGTGTGGCTGTTTATGTGAGCTCTGTATGTGAGCTCTGTATGTGAGCTCTGTATGTGAGCTCTGTATGTGAGCTATGTATGTAAGGTCTGTATGTGAGCTCTGTATGTGAGCTCTGTATGTGAGCTATGTATGTGAGCTCTGTATGTGAGCTCTGTATGTGAGCTCTGTATGTGAGCTATGTATGTGAGCTCTGTATGTGAGCTCTGTATGTGTGGCTGTGTATGTGAGCTCTGTATGTGAGCTCTGTATGTGAGCTATGTATGTGTGGCTGTGTATGTGAGCTCTGTATGTGAGCTATGTATGTGAGCTATGTATGTGAGCTCTGTATGTGAGCTCTGTATGTGAGCTATGTATGTGAGCTCTGTATGTGAGCTATGTATGTGAGCTCTGTATGTGAGCTCTGTATGTGAGCTATGTATGTGAGCTCTGTATGTGAGCTATGTATGTGAGCTCTGTATGTGAGCTCTGTATGTGAGCTATGGATGTGAGCTCTGGATGTGAGCTCTGTATGTGAGCTCTGTATGTGAGCTCTGTATGTGAGCTCTGTATGTGAGCTCTGTATGTGAGCTATGTATGTGAGCTCTGTATGTGAGCTCTGTATGTGAGCTCTGTATGTGAGCTCTGTATGTGAGCTATGTATGTGAGCTCTGGATGTGAGCTCTGGATGTGAGCTCTGGATGTGAGCTCTGGATGTGAGCTGTGTATGTGAGCTCTGTATGTGAGCTATGTATGTGAGCTCTGTATGTGAGCTCTGTATGTGAGCTCTGTATGTGAGCTATGTATGTGAGCTCTGTATGTGAGCTATGTATGTGAGCTCTGGATGTGAGCTCTGGATGTGAGCTCTGGATGTGCGCTGTGTATGTGAGCTCTGTATGTGAGCTCTGTATGTGAGCTCTGGATGTGAGCTCTGGATGTGAGCTGTGTATGTTAGCTCTGTATGTGAGCTCTGGATGTGAGCTCTGTATGTGAGCTATGTATGTGAGCTCTGTATGTGAGCTCTGTATGTGAGCTCTGTATGTGAGCTATGTATGTGAGCTTTGTATGTGAGCTCTGTATGTGAGCTCTGTATGTGAGCTATGTATGTGAGCTTTGTATGTGAGCTCTGTATGTGAGCTCTGTATGTGAGCTCTGGATGTGAGCTCTGGATGTGAGCTCTGGATGTGAGCTGTGTATGTGAGCTCTGTATGTGAGCTCTGTATGTGAGCTATGTATGTGAGCTCTGTATGTGAGCTCTGTATGTGAGCTCTGTATGTGAGCTATGTATGTGAGCTCTGTATGTGAGCTATATATGTGAGCTCTGGATGTGAGCTCTGGATGTGAGCTGTGTATGTGAGCTCTGTATGTGAGCTCTGTATGTGAGCTCTGGATGTGAGCTCTGTATGTGAGCTATGTATGTGAGCTCTGTATGTGAGCTATGTATGTGAGCTCTGTATGTGAGCTATGTATGTGAGCTCTGTATGTGAGCTATGTATGTGAGCTCTGTATGTGAGCTCTGTATGTGAGCTCTGTATGTGAGCTATGTATGTGAGCTATGTATGTGAGCTCTGTATGTGAGCTATGTATGTGTGGCTGTGTATGCCTAACTCTCTTAGTAAATAGTAATTTCCCAAAATAAGACTGCAGTTATAAGACATTTATTTTTTAAATCAAAATTAAACCAGTAGGATCACTATTTAGAAAGTTTAATTTTGCAGGGTACTAATTTTGCAGTTCTGTGGTCCCTCTCCTGTCACCAAAATTTTATGGGTACTTCCCTGCAATGGATTCATGTGTAAAGCTTTCCATTTGTAACCGAGCCAAAATCAAGGTCTGGCTTTACATTTGACACCATTGCATGCTCCATCCTTGAGCATACCTCCCAACTATCCCGATTTAGGCGGTACAGTCCCTATTTGAGGGCTCTGTCCTGACCATCCCGATTGGAACAGTTTTGTTCCACAGGTGGGAAATTTGAGAGGTATTTATTGCAAAAGGTGTTTGAAGCAGAGTACAGGGCAGCCTAGCACTTCAAAATTGCAAGTCACAACCTGGGGTGTGTGACCACACCCCCATCACTGCATGACCACGCCCCTGTCCCGTTCCAGATGGACAAATGTTGGGAAGATTGTCTTAAAGCAGGCTTGGCCGTCCGAGATTTAAAGGCATCTTTTGCTGGAGAAATAGCTTCTCTGGTACCTTGTTTTGTATGACCACCTTTGTCATAAAGTAAGTTCACAATAAATGTCCAACAACACTATTCTCCAATCCTCTAGACTGAAAAGGTTACATTTGCCAACCCCTCATTTTGGTACAATGTGAAGTAGGTGTCCTAATTATTATTATATTTATCTTTAATATATAAGTTTCCACAAAAGGGGCCTGATTCATTAAGGATCTTAACTTGAGAAACTTCTTATTTCAGTCTCCTGGACAAAACCATGTTACAATGCAAGGGGTGCAAATTAGTTTTCTGTTTTGCACATAAGTTAAATACTGACTGTTTTTTCATGTAGCACACAAATATCAACTTTAAATTTCAGTGTACAAATAAGCTATCAAGTACTTGTGTGCTACATGAAAAAACAGTCAGTATTTAACTTATGTGCAAAACAGGATGCTAATTTGCATTACTTGCATTGTAACATGGTTTTGTCAAGGAGACTGAAATAAGAAGTTTCTTAAGTTAAGATCCTTAATGAATCAGGCCCATTATTATTATCTTTAATATATAAGATACCACAAAAGTTGCCGTACCTGGCATATACAGCACTAAACAATAAACAGACAGCAATGATCCGTAACACATTACATAATACGCAATACATGAAAAACAAAACAATACAAAGACTGGTCCTAAGGATGAAACTGAAGGTGTCCTTGGAATGGAGACACACATTCCAGCAGATATTAGGATAATTGGGATAATGAGTCAGGTGTTTGGCTTCTGAGATTACATTTCTTGTAGTAGACAAAAATATCTTATTTCAGTATGTCCACGGGAAACACACTATTTTGGATAGGAAAATAGTACAATCCCACGTGTTAGATTCCTCTTTACTAAATTACTATATTATCTATTAAAACAGAAGGCCGATTATGTCTTTATGAACTACTGCTTTTAACAGAATACATCTAGACCTCACCTACTACGCATTTTTTGCATATATATATATATATATATCTCACATAGACAGTACAATCGGTGCGCACAGTTAGAAAAGTCAATTTGGTTCTTCCACGTGCTGATAACAGATCTTGTGTTCCACGATAATTCAAACACCAGTAGAGTATATTCTACGCATCCTTCCCTTCTCCCACCCGATCTCCACGAGGGAACAGCAACAATTCTACAATATCAAACAGACAGGGGCGCTTCCATGGTGTATTAACCAAGTAAAATGTTTTATTCAAAACAGTAAAATGCACGTACCAGAATATAAAAGTTTTCAAGCATTGATCATAAAAACAGCAGGCATCGGCTCAGTATAGCTCTTGGAATGTATCCACAATCACCTCTACGCGTTTCATCACAAGGACTTCGTCAGGAGGTGTATGGATCTCTATACAAGGGTTTACCTATTTAAAGGTTATTACTAATTCATTCACAGGTGGAACAACCTCCACTCATTTACAAAGACATGGAAGCACATATTAACATCTGTTACCCATTAACAATTTCATATAATTAACACTGATTTGAACACAAATACATTCATATATCAGTCTTTTTACAAAATATATAAAATATATACAAAGTTTATAAACAGTTTGTAGAAAGTTTATCGAAAAGATTTATAAAAGGTTTATAAAAAAGGTGTAATCTCACATCCCTCATTTAAACCCCCAGGGACAAATGTATTTAAAGTATAAATCCAGAAAGTTTCCCTTTGAGCCAGTTTTAACAATCAATCTCCTCCTCTTTTATCTAGCTCTACATATTCAATCGCTTTAAAACGTAGGGATTCCGGATTAGCATTATGGCAGGAAGAAAAATGTCTTGGGACACTATGATTTTCTACTTTGTGCAGAATATTTCGTAGATGTTCAAACACACGTATTTTAACTGATCTCTTTGTCTTCCCTACATATTTCTTCCCGCAACCACATTCTAGCAAGTATACTACATAGGGGGTATTGCAGTTCATAAATGACTTTATGGTTCTCTCTTTAGTATTAGACACATTTATGTTCTTTATTTACATAATTCCAAGGCTTTACAATGTTCGCATCCAAAAAATCCGCTAAAAGTTTTTTTTGCATGCGGACATTGTAAAGCCTGCAAATATGTACAGATGTTAATATGTGCTTCCATGTCTTTGTAAATGAGTGGAGATTGTTCCACCTGTGAATGAATTAGTAATAACCTTTAAATAGGTAAACCCTTGTATAGAGATCCATACCTCCTGATGAAGTCCTTGTGATGAAACGCGTAGAGGTGATTGTGGATACATTCCAAGAGCTATACTGAGCCGATGCCTGCCGTTTTTAAACATTTTACTTGGTTAATACACCATGGAAGCGCCCCTGTCTGTTTGATATTGTAGAATATATATATATGAGTGAGTTCGACTCTCGGCGAGACCGCGACAGCAGCAGCAGGACGG